>NW_015387190.1:82440-101124 GCF_001527695.2 Protobothrops mucrosquamatus | reverse complement strand
AGGAAGGAAGGAAGGAAGGAAGGAAGGAAGGAAGGAAGGAAGGAAGGAAGGAAGACTTCCAGTCTTCCTTTTGGCAATTAGACACACCACCCGTCTCTCTTCTTTCCACCACCTATTCTAGGTCACCTGCCTGGTTTCAGATGAAGCCAACAAGCCAGGAGGAAAAAGCATGTCTGTCTTAACTGCTTTGTTTCTCTGGATTCCGACAGACATGATGCTCCACCGCTACGTCGTCTCCCGCGTGATCTGGACCTACATGGCGTCCATCGCCGTGACTTACTTCATCACCCTGTGCCTCTTTCCTGGGCTGGAATCGGAGATCCGGAACTGCACGCTGGGCGAATGGCTCCCCATCCTCATCATGGCCGTCTTCAACCTGTCCGATTTCGTGGGCAAGGTAACCCTCTTGGCCGGGATCCTGCCCAACGGCCCGAGGACCGGGCACCTCTGTGCAGGAGGGGAACCCCCAAGTCTGCAGGGAATCACAGGGCGACAGGTGCCATCCATCCGCTGGAATTGGGGACAGCCAAGATCTGGGATATGTACCCTTTGCCCACGGTTCTCTGATGGGGGCCACAGAGTGAGCAAAGATGAAGCAAGCCGTGGGTCAGATCAAAGGGGGGGGGGACAACAAGGATCTCTTTGATGTGTCCTCCTCTGTCTCTGACCCTCCTTCCCTCCCCACCAATTTCATTCCAAGCAGAAACTTGAGCTGTTCTGTTAGGGAAAAGACTTTGAAACAGGAAAAAGTTGCTTGAAAAATAGTTCGATAGCCACCGTTGGCAAGTTCAGGAGAAGTGCCCACTAATAAATCCCAGATGGATTCTTACCCCTGCCCGTGTTTAACAGGGGCACAGAATCCCAAGTCCTCCAGTTCAACAAGCCTCCCCACCCTGTGGCAGTCTACCTGTGAACCCCAGACTGTTGGCTTGGCCTCTGGTGTGGGGAGAAAGGCTCAAACAGATCCAGGAAATCTCTCTTAATTTTTCTTTCGTGGATTCCGCCCTTTCTTAAGCGTTCAATTCTCCCTCTGCATTTGCAGATTCTGGCTGCGCTGCCTTACGACTGGAGGGGAGTCCACCTCCTCCTCTGCTCCTGCCTGCGAGTGGTCTTCATCCCTCTGTTTATCCTGTGTGTCTACCCCAACGGGAGCCCCACGTTTAGCCACCCGGCCTGGCCCTGCGTCTTCTCCCTCCTGATGGGCATCACCAACGGCTACTTCGGCAGCGTCCCCATGATCCTGGCAGCCGGGAAAGTGAACCCGGAGCAGCGGGAATTGGCAGGTTAGCGCAACAGTTGCACACCCCTCTCCCTCCCCCCCAAAAAAGAATTGTGAGACACCATTGTCAAAAAAAAAAAAAAAAAGGCCAGGAGGAGTGTTGAGATCGGAGGGGACAATGTAGGCACCAGCTCCGCTTAATGGTTATTTCAAAGCAGGGAGTCTCAACCCTGGCAATTTTGTCTGGACCTCCCCAGCCAGCATGGGGGAATTCTGGGCATTGAGGTCCACCCATCTTAAAGTTGCCAAACTTGAGAACTACTATTGTGGAGTCTCTATCTAGCTTACTGTCATCTCTCTCTCATTCTCTATATCTATTTATATCATCTTTCTCATTTTCTATATCATTGTACTCTGATTCTCTATTTTCTATTATCTTTCTCTCTCATTCTCTATAACTAACATGTATTCTATCTATCTATCATCTATGATCTATCTATCTATATCTATCTATCTATATCCATCAATTTCTATCTCTGTCATCTATCATCCATCTATCTATCCGTCCATCCATTCATCCATCTATCCATATTTATCTATCTTTATCTCTATCATCTATCTATCTATCTATCTATCTATCTATCTATCTATCTATCTATCTATCTATCTATCTATCCATCTATCTATATATCCATCTACTATCTCTATCATCTATTACCCATTCATCTATAGCTATCCATATTTATCCTGTCTGTCTGTCTGTCTGTCTGTCTGCCTGCCTGCCTGCCTGCCTGCCTGCCTGCCTGCCTGCCTGCCTACTCATTCTCTTATGTCTCTCTCATCCATCTATCATCCATCTATCATTTATCTATATCAATCCATCCATCCATCCATCTTGAGGGAGAGTAATTATTAAAATAAATTATGCACGTGGTCATCCCTCACACGAAGACATGTACATCCGGACATCATCCTGCAAAGTAGGTCCATTGTGTAACTTGCATACTTTGCAGGATGTCATGGCCCTCCCCCCTGCAACATCCCTTGCTCTCTCGGACGGAGACTCAGCGAGTTGTAACCATCTCTCCTCCATCTCTCCCTCCCAGGTAACACCATGACCGTGTCCTACATGACAGGGCTGACCCTGGGCTCCGTTGTAGCCTACTCTGCCTACAGCCTGACCAGCACTTCTCCAAGTTCCTGCCTCTACCCAGAGAACTACACTGCCTCCCTCCTGGATGGCAACTGACCGGACCATCAACGGAGCACTGACTGACATTCTAGGCATGCCAGGCAAGATGGTAGGGGGGAAAGAGAGCCTGTGAGCCCCCTGCAAGCACAGCCCTAGGTCCTTCAGGATCCGCATGGAAAAATCCAAGCCACGTCCTTGCCCATGATCATGTGTGTGATATACCCTAACCCATACTCGCATGGGTATATGATGACCCATGTGGCTAGTTTTCTGTGCAGGTTGCGTTGCCCCTGTCCGTCCCAGCTACATCTGAGCAGGAAGTTTTTTTCTCCAGTGGATTGTTTCGCCTCCTCTACTACAGCTCCCCCTAGTAGCATTGAAATCCATCGGCCAGAGTAGCACATGGCCCATGTCATGACAGAGGCAGCCTTTGCTGTCTCCTGCTTGTTTTTTTTTTTAGGCAGATGCTCAGTCAACAGCTGGAAGGCCCGGCCCGGCTCCCGCGAAGAGGCGAATCCCCACTTTGAGACAGTCTGATGCAGAGGGGGTTTTTTTGCACGTGGCACTGTGGTTTTAGGGTGCAAAGGAGAACGGGGTGCAAAACAGAATGTCTGGGGGCCGCATCGTGGCAACCGAACTTATTTTAGCGATATTTCGCTGCAGCTTTATCCGTCAGAGCAAGTTGCTGTAGTCCTTGACTTATGACAATTGAGCCCAAATGTTCTGTTGCTAGGCGAAACATTGGTTAAGTGAGTTTTGCCCCGTTTTATGACCACGGTTGTTAAATGAATCATAGTAACCCGGTTGTTAAGTGTATCCAGCTTCCCCCATTGACTTTGCTTGTCAGAAGGTCACAAAAGGGGGAATCCCACGACCCTTTGGGACACCGCAACCGTCCTAAAATACGAGTCGGTTGCCGAGGGTCTGAATTTTGATCACATGACTGCAATGGTTGTAAGAGTAAAAAAAAACCGCTGATCAGTCACTTTTTTTTCCAACGCCCTTGTAACTTTCAACTATCACTAAAACGAACTGTTGTAAGTCAAGGACAATCTGTAAAGTTTTTTTTTTTCCCCGATGGAACTACACTCACACAACCTCTGTACCAAATGCCTTCAACCAGAGCTTGTTAGATTAAAATTTAAATTGCAGATGAAAATTCTCATTTCCACAGGGGAAGAACGCAAAAGCTGCTACGATACTCCACTCTCTAATATTTAAAATGTGGCCTGTTTTAATTGTTCTTCCGTTTAAAAAAATATATATATAAAGACCTCCTGTATAAATAGCATAGAGGAGAGAATTCTAATCTCCCTTAGTTTGTCCATGGGACATTCACGTGTGAAATTCTACGTGTGTATCATAAAATACGTTGGGTTTTGTTTTTTGTTTTTTTTTTAAAGCAGCAGCTATGTTGTGCCAGCTGACTTAGAAGCTAAGAACCATGTTGTACGAAACCAAAGACCAGAAACCGTGTTGAGGATGTTATCTATTGTGGTTTGTTTCCATTTCTGTGTGTTGTCCACATCACTGAATGAGTCTAAACTCAACAGCACGGACAAGAGGGTGGTAGTTTTACTTTTTTTTTTTTTAAGTCTGCTTGCAATTATTATTATTTTATGTTGGGCTGTCACTACAGCCATCACCATGTCAACAAAATCAGCTTGATTTTGCTGCAAGCCAAGAAGCCTGAAAGATCTTTGATGGATCCTGTTGCTCTGTATCTCCCTGAACCATATATTTATAGAAGAGGATATTTGTAGCTCAGGGTGGAAGTGTGTGTGTGTGGGGGGGGGGTCTTTGGGGCTCACAATTTAGCTGAGCCCCTCCCACTTCCCAACCACTCTTACACCCAGGCTAAAATGTTCTCAAATTCCTCCCCAAAGGAAAAGGAAAGAGAAAGGACACCCTTTGCGCAATCTTCTAGTTTGTACAGCAACCAGCACACCCTCTCGGGGGCGAATGTCAACATCGTCTCTCTACCAGGTTCGCTTTGGGGCAGGGGACCTCAGAAGCCAAGAAACCATGGTTCTCCTGAGATCACAGTTACCTAAAGATCTGCAGATGTGGCGGGTGGCATTCTAAGGGGTAGAATCAAGAGTTTCGTAAAATAAGGATGTTCCAGGGTTGCAGAGTAGCTCAGTTGCAGCAATTTGCTTTGTGTCTTTTTTGTTTTTAGGGGTGGGGGACAGATCTGAACTGAGTTTACGTAGGTAGTGTTTAAAATTAGCACTTGGGCCCCCCCAAAAAGTTACAGGTTGCCCCTTTTTAATCAAGGACGTTCTTTTCAGGATCATCATCATAAAAATCCAATTAAAAAAAATCTAATCTAATAATACCCTTTTGCTTCGGAGCTCACCTACCATCAGAGTTTTGGTTTTTTTTAGTTTTTTTCCCCGTGCACACAGCCCTCTTTAAAAAAAAAAAAGAGGGATGGCCCAAGAGACCATTAAGGAGAAATTCCCTGACAGTGAGAACAATTAACCAGTGGAACTACCTACCTCCAGAAGTTGTGAATGCTCCAACACTGGGAGTTTTTAAGAAGAGATTGGACAATCATTTGTCTGAAATGGTCTAGGGCAGGGGTAGGCAACCTCGGCTCTTTTATGACTCACGGACTTCAACTCCCAGAATTCCCGAGTCAGCAGAGTCATAAAAGAGCCGAGGTTGCCTACCCCTGGTCTAGGGTTTCCTGTCAGAGCAGGGGGTTGGACTAGAAGACCTCCGAGGTCCCTTCCGACTCTGGTCATTCTCTCATTCATTTCAAGCCATCTGAAACGAGGCTCCAGAGAGCATCACGAGGGGGGGAGCAGCCGAGAACTCAGCCCCCGTTAAGTCGAAGCCAAGAAAACAACAGAAGAATCCCTTAGCTGCTTCGTTTTTTTCAAGGTTTCTTTTTTTTCTTTTTTTTTATGAAAAAGAATCACACATCATACAGCAACGAACAGAATGCAAGAAAAAAAAAAGGGGAGGGAGGGAACGGGAAACAGATGAAAACGTTAAAAAAAACACACAAAACGACAGGGAAGGGGGAGGGAAGGACAAAAAAAAAACAACCAACAACCCCGTGGCTCCATTCCTCTCTCGATTGTCTGCAAAAAATCCTTGTGTCCCATAGAAGGCATTAGGCAGTTAAGTGCTTTCTATTATAACATTCGCGTCGCGTCGCTTTTCTTTCTTCCAGAAGCTCGCGTGAGTCGCTTCTACCATATACAGTCCGCTGTTTTGTAAGCAATGCCTGGCTTTTCCTATTCCCCTTGTGTTCGTTCATTCGTTCTTTCGCTCTTGTCTTTTTTTTCTCTCTCTCTCTCTCTCTCTCTTTCTCTCTCTTTTTTTTTTTACAGTCACAATTCCAACCGGAAATAAAAAATAAAAGCGTCTCAATGTCAGACCGTGTTTTGCTTTTCTTTTTTCTTTATACTTTCCCATAATTTTTTTTTTCACAGTTTTTTTTCTTTAAAAAGTTTATATATTTATATATATTTATATATTTATACTTTATATTTATAATTAAAAAGGTAAATCCGTTTTTGCTTTTTTTTTGCTTTTTGTTCGTACTTTCTCTCACTCTCTCTCTCTCGCTCTCTTTCCTTTTTTTCCCCCCTTCCTCCGTTTTTGTTTCGTTAAAGAGGTGTTGCTGTTTTTTTGTTTTGTTTCGTTGTGTGTTTTTTGTGTGGTTTTTTTGTTTTTGTTTTTTTTTTAAAACAATACGTTGGAAAAGGGCTCCAGCGAGCCTTTGGGGTGTAGTATGAAAACTGTACAAGCCCGGCGTTGCCCATCCAGAAAGATTGTCCACCTAAAGGTTGGAGGCTGGGATCTGGTGGACTGGAGGAGGCATCTGAAGTTGGGCAGCACCACTGTGTTTCTCCAAAGAGGTTGTGAAAGGATTCTGAGGGTAGCATTCCTTTTGTACCATAGCGGATAGCCAAAAATAAAAGAGAAATCTGCCCATGTTACGTCAGGTAAAAATCATCTCCCCGTTGTAGTGCTTGAAATGGTATGCCTGTCCCTATCTGAAACAATTGTGGTGTCTTCTCTTGTAGTGTGTTGAGTTTGGCGAGTTTTCTTAAGTGCAAAAACACTGGCATTCTAACGGTCACGATATCCTCTCTGGCCTTGCAGCAGATCCACACCCAAGAAGCCGTCGTTCACCCACCCCCCCAAGGGACTTTTCATTCATTTTGAATTAGGGCAGGTGGTAACGTTCAAGGTCTCACCACCCTTGGGGCAGAAGAATGCCGCTCAGTTTCTGGATGGTCAATAAATGAGATGAGGTCAAGCAGATGATCCTGCGACAAGACCCAAGTGGGTTTCCCAACGGTTCTTCCGTGCGTCCTTCAAGTGCTGAGTTTGGGCGATGGTGAGAAGTGAGGACGCAAGCTTCAGCCTTTTGCTCCAAGTGACCATCCAGTAGTCTTCAAGAGCAAGTTGAAGATGTACTTGAAATGTTCCTTGAGGTGGGCCTAGCGAGGAAGCTAACATGCCTACTTTCTCAAATATAGATCCCCCACAATATTTATGAACCTCTGATGAGGAGCCATTTTTCCAAGCGGGACTTGGAGTAAATACATTCACTTCACATGAGGGAGGAAGCATGTCCGTTGAACAGCTCTTCTTTAGAGGAGAAAGAGGCTCCTTCATCATTCCAAGGGTTTGGAGAGAAAGGGTTGCAAAAGAGAATAAATGAGATTTGGTGGTGGATTTCTGAACCACCTGCTCTTAAGTCCTTGTAACTCAAAAGAAAAGTGGGACAACTGTTCTTCCAGTAACTATCTTATTGGCCAACGGAGCTTCTTCAATTGCTTCTTCATACCAGTTCTCTGATAGAACAGTTTTTGGAGATAGAGAAGTGGGTGGAAAACGGCCCAGCCCACCACTTGATTGGCATTTGCTCAAAGCTGTCCCTGAACCAACCACGTATTCTTCCATAAGTTGAGTTTTCAGTTGGTGAGGGCAGATAAAACCGGTACCCTGAAGTTTAAAAAAAAGTGCCAATTCCCCCCCAAAAAATTGGCCTCTTGAAATAACCTATGAAGGTTCATACTCAAAGATCGATGATGGAGCTGCCTGTAGTCCGATACTATATTGCAAAGGACCGGAAATAGGCCCACTGCCCAAGAATTAATTTTCTTAAAAATCCCAACGTTATATTCCTTTTTCAGGGGTCCACAGAATCCAATCCATCGCTCTTGAGTTCATAAAGTTGTTGAGGATGGGGAGAATCTTTTTTTAAAAATTTGGAAACATTGTGACCGAGCACTACACAATCATGCTGTCGTTTCAACAGGCACATAACTTTCATTCCGTCTGTCGTGCTTCTTCCTCCTCCGAGGGAGGCACAAGGTGCGAGGTGCCTCCCCCGTTTGTCTTTCTCAAAGCTGTCTAGCAAACGATGGGGACGCCATCAGTGTTGAAGATCATGCCCGTGGTGGGCTCGTAAGTCCCTGCTAGGTAGTATAAATCTTCACTGTCTTGATACTTCTTCGTCTTCAGCATCTGCTCATATTGTTCCAAATCGACTACCAGGCATTTGTGCGAGATTGTCTGAACGTCGTTTTCATCCACATGAGAGGACTGGTACAAAGCCCTCTGGATTAGAAAGAGAAGAACAGAGATGTTAGAACATCTGCTGAAGGTTCCTTCAGGGCTTGAAGGCAAGGAAGAGCTTCTAAGGTCCCTGCGTCCTCTAGTCCTCAAAACATTTTGAGATCCTCCCATTATTATCGTCTCTCTCATCTCTGTTTCTTCCTATTTATCTCTCCTAGCTTCCATACGTCATTCTCAGAAGTATGAGACCTAAATGTATTAAGCATGCTTAACAAAAGGTTATTGGTTTTTTCCAGTTGCTCGGTTGCCACGCAACCAACAGCAGGTTACCTATGGAGACTCTCCATCATCCAAGTCATGGTTGTCCCCAAAGTGCTTTTCCAAGGGGCAACTGGACTTTTTTTGTTTTTCTTTGAAGATGTTTTGCTTCTCATCCAAGAAGCTTCTTCAGTTCTTTGAAGACATTTCCCTGAAGACAGTTCTGAAGAAGCTTCTTGGATGAGAAGCGAAACGTCTTCAAAGAAAAACAAAGAAAACCCAGTTGCCTCTTGAAAAAGCACTTTGGGGACAACAACAGAATATTTGTATCATCTTAAAGTCATCATTGGCAACACAGCCCCCAAAGAGCCCAGGTACCCATCACTCACAAAACATTGTCCACAAATCCTCCAAAACTGCATTTAAATAATTGGAGGATGTGGATCACCTGGTTGCAGGGACACCCAGATCTTGAAGAGGGAACCAACTTCTGATTCAACATCTAAAAGATGCGTGATGACCTTAGTTACAGCCCGCTCCATTAAACCCATGGATTGTGAAGAAATGGGTCATTGCCCACCAAAATATATACCATCAAAAATCTGGTTTTTTTCCCCTTAAGATGCTACAAGTCCATTGGTGCTGAATAATTTAAGGCCACCAACAGCAAAATCAGAAGGCATCAGCTTCATTCCCAAAAGCTTTTCATAAAATGTGTGTGTCAGAAAAGGGGCTACCGGGCTCCTTGTGATTGTGGGTTTTTTTACACACCTCCATGAAGTCCTTTCTCTGGCTGGAAGCTTGAAGAGCTGCTGATAAGGTCCGGGCAGATTTTTGATCCCATCGCTGAAGTTCAAGTGTTGTGCAGAAGCAGTAGAGAGAGGGTCAAGGAGGAGGGGGAAAATATAGCCATCAAGGAGAAAGAAGATGATTAGAAGGCAAATCCAACCGTCACTTGACAGTAACATGAGCGGCATATAAATTAAATAAAACAATTAAAAATATCAATTTCCTTTTCATGGTTCTGTTCTCAGAATGCTCTCCTTTTTCTGGATGGATCAGGGGAAATTCAACAGAACATCCCTACTTATGCTCAGAGGTATCACCCCATTGGACAAATTGCAATGTTTCGCCGATACAGTCATTTGTTCATCAGTTCAATGGAGGAACCTTTCCATTGAATATGGTCCTTGATCCCCACCCTACCTCCAAAAGCCCATCCACCAGTAAGCAAAGTTTCCATAGAGAATTTTGACCTCATTGAACATTGTTGGCCTTCAAGGGTTAGTAAACATGGTTTAGAGAACAGTTCGCTGGCAACGATGGCCGTCTTCAGAGGCAAGGGGACCTGATAGACAGACCACAGGCAACTAAGCATGGACTGTTGAGGTTCTTTTCTTTATAGCTGGGTCCCTGGCTTCTGATTGGTCTTTAGTCAAGATGGTGGTTCTGAGTTGGTGCAAAGACCTGCCCTCACTAACCAGAAACTAGCTCAGCCAATTAGAAGCCAGGACACCTGGTTATAAAGACAGGAACACCATCAGTCCCTGCTCAGTTGCCAGTGGTCTGCCTGTCTGAAGATGACAGCCACAGCTGTTAGTGAAACATTATCAAATCTCATTGTCTAGACCATGATCACTAAATCCTAGAAGATACTGGCCATGAAAGCCTACATCAGCAGAAGGTTTGGACATCCCTTGTTTGAAAGGATCCTTATGGGATCTCCAAAACTGTTCCTCTCCAGTCTCCTTAACCCTGCCTTTTAATGTGGCATTCTGGCTAGTTTCAAGATGGTTGGACTTGACCAACCTTTGACCAACCTTTGACTAACTTTAACCAACCTTTGGCTGACCTTTGACTAATCTTGACTAAACTTTGACCAAACTTTGACTAACCTTTGACTAACTTTGTCAACCTTCGACTTTGACTAACTTTAACCAACCTTTGACTGACCTTTGATCCACTTTTGACCAACCTTCACTAAGTTTGGCCAACCTTTGGCTAACTTGGACTAACGTTTGACCAACCTTGACTAACTTGACTCGACTAACCTTGCCTTCGTTGAGCTTCTTCCCAGGGTTGGTTTCCTCAGGATGATAGAACCATTTCACTCGGACCACCATGTTGTTTCCCCAGGATTCCCACATGCTCTGGATCCGGCCAATGTAGGGGAGGTTGGGCCGCCCTGCTGACAGAAAGACGGCGCAATCTCCGATGCGGATGATCTCCTTCCCGCGGACGATGGCCTTGTAGAAGAGCTTGCGGGCTTTCCCCTTCATCCCACGTCTCTGTGGCGGGAAGAAGCAGGGAGTTAGCAAACCTCCATGTTTTGGCTTTTCACATTCAGCTAAGCTGTGGACTGACTGGCCTGTTGACTTAGCTCGCTGGTTAAGTTAGCACAGATAGTCCTCGACTTACGTCCATAATTGCGCCCAAAATTTCTGTTGCTAAATGGGATATTTGTTAAGTGAGTTTTGCCCCATTTTACAACTTTTCTTGCCACAGCTGTGAATTGAATCCCTGAGGTTGTTAAGTTAATAACCTGGTTGAAGTCCACTAGTCATAAAAGAGCCAAGGTTGCCTACCCCTGACCTAGTGCCTTCCAGATGTGGGTTGACAATTTCCAGACACCCAACTAGCGTGAATGTTATGTATTGAATATATATAAAGTTGTGTTAATCCCTGCTAAAGTGAAACTAACTTAACTCCAACTGCTTGTGAAGCTAAAATGAAACTAACCTTTAGATAACCCTGACTGTTAACTCCAACTGTTTTGGAGGGAAACTTTGAACATTCATATTTGGGCGGGCTTTTCAAGTATTGTGATTGGTTTAGGCCCTGTGGGCTCAAAGTATAAATTACAGGCAATTGCCTGCAGTTCTCCAGTTCTAGTTTGAGTCAATAAATGATGTTGTAACTATGCTGGTCTGCTCCTTGCCTGCTGAAACCCATTACACAATAGTGAACGTTGGCTGAAAGGAAGAGTCCACCTCAACCGAAGAGTTCCTACCGAAGGACAATCCAAGATGGCGCTCTTACCTGGGTAGGGTTCCCGAACCACTTCCAAAGTTGTCGCGCAGGCAGAAAGGCAGCAATTTTGGGCCGGTTCTCCACCGAGGGCAGCCTCTGGCGTTTGGCTAGCTCTTTCGTGGTGGGCAGGTGGATTCCTTCCCGTTTCTTGCACCGGTTCTTGTTCCCGCTTGGTTGCTGCTTCTGCACCACCTGCTGCTGAGGCTGTTTTGGATTTCGGGAATGTGAAGAGGACGGAGACTTCCCTGAGGCCTTGGTGGGCTTGGCTGGGCTGGTGGGCTGCGTGGAAGAGGCGCTGGGTTGGGTCTCTGCTGCCTCGTCTTCGGAGCTGCAGGAGGAGTCTTCGTCGGTGGTGGAAGAGGAGGAGGAAGAGGAGGACGAGGAAGAAGAGCTGGAGCTGGAGGCGGAGGAGGAAGAGGAGGAGGAGGAAGAAGAGGAGGAGGACGAGCTGCTGCTGCTGGAGGAAGAAGAGGAGGAGGAGTTTGAGGAGGACATTGGGGTGGAGGCCCTTGAGCTGGCCGAGCTGCTATCTTGAGCACCACCTCCGTTCTTCTCCGTTTCTTCTTCGCCTTCAGAATCTGAGCTGCTACCACTACTTTCCGACTCATCCCTCGCCGGGGCCAGTTCACCACTGTCTTCTTGAGCCTTAGAAGAAGATGGAGGATCTCCAGAGTTCTCAAACGTGCTTCCAAAATTAGGAGGAGGCTCTCCCTCCATAACAGTCTTGCTTCGGGAAGATTTCTGCTTGGGGTTTGGGCAGCCCATGGTGCTGTACCCAAGTCCTAAGATGTTCTTAGCGTCTCTCCTGCTGGCCAAGTTCGACTCCCCCAGCATTCTCATGGCCTCTTTGGTCTTCTTGGTCTTGGGAGACATGACCCCCTCGTGGTCCAGCTTGATCAGGATCTCACTGTCTGGGATCTTCCTCTGGGCTTTGGGGGCAGACCCAAATTCTTGTCCCTCCTCGGTGGATTTTCCTTTCTTTGATTTGACTTTTCCCGAAGAGCTACTGGAAGGACCAAACGGTCCAGAGTAGGGCTCGTTCCCACGAACATTGCCAAACACCGGGGTCTGGAAGGTGGTGGGAACGGAGCCATGGAGCTTGGAAGAAATCTTCCGTTTGTCTGCTTTGCTGTGATGCTTGTCTTCTGCTGGAGCTGGAGGAGTCCTGGAAGGAACCGACTGGATCTTCTGAGAGCTTTTGGTAGCTGGTTTGCAAACCGGCAGTTCCGAGCCAACAGAAGAGTTGGCCAGCATCTCCCCCGTGACGGTCTGATCAGCCAGAACAGATTCTTCTAGAAAGCAAGAACAACAACAGTTGGGAACAATAAACAAAGACAGAGGTTTCCCCCAAAGGGACGCCTGCATTTGCAAGATGGCGGCCACAGCACCACAAGGGAAGGTCCATTCCCTTTGGACACACATGCACAAAAGGAAAGCCACACTGCCCATTGTGCTGATTTCTGACCCACACATTTTGTAGACACCACTGCCTAGGAGAGATTGTGTGCCCTGCGAGGATGCATCACTTCTAAAGTTGAGAGAAATCGATCGATTGATTTAAATCCAAAAGATTGACAAATACCAAGAGACAGAAACCAGAAGGACTGGCGAACAGGGTTAAAAAATGCAAAATCTCCCATTTGCATATGCATGTATGCCTGTATTTAGTTATTTAGTTATTTAGTCATATAGTTTAGATAGTTTAGATAGTTTAGATAGATAGATAGATAGATAGATAGATAGATAGATAGATAGATAGATAGATAGATAGATAGATGGATGGATGGATGGATGGATGGATGGATGGATGGATGGATGGATGGATGGAAGGAAGAGAAAGAAAGAAAGAAAGAAAGAAAGAAAGAAAGAAAGAAAGAAAGAAAGAAAGAAAGAAAGAAAGAAAGAAAGAAAGAAAGAAAATAAATTTATTTTATTTGTTGCATCTTGTAACCAACATTTCTGGGTGGCTTACGACATAAAAATGTCAAATTAAAATCATCCATCGTAAAAAAACACATCATTTGCAATCTTGTATTTTTTCTAAAAACGTAGGAAAAACTCCAAATTGCTCGGGGACAAGGCTGTTTTTTCCCCTCTCCCCCCCTGCCCCCCCAACAGAGATGGGCGAGTCGCACCTGTTTTCTGCTTCTTGTTCGGCTTCCTCCCGCGCCCTTTGCCCTTGGCTCCGGCTTCCTCCGATTCCGCCCCGTTTCCTTCGCCCAGGTCCTTGCTGGATTTGCGGCTGCGGCGTCTCATGCTGGGCACCAGGAGGGCAGGAGAGGGTTCGGCACCTGCGAGGGTCAATGGCCAGTTTGAGCGGGCGCTGGACACATTCCAGGGATCTTCGAAGGCTCAGTTCAAACTGGACATCCCAGAAGAATCTCTATGGCATGTGCTGCACAGGTGGTCCTCCAATTATGACCACCGCTGAGCCCAAACTTTCTGTGGCTGAGTGAGACACATGTTTGGCCCCATTTTACGACCTTTCTTGCCACAGTTGTTAAGTGAATCCCTGCATTTGGTAAGTTGGTAAGGAAAAGGGAGGGAGGGAGGAAGGGAGACAGAAGGAGAGAGAGAGAGGGAGAAAGGGAGGAAGGAAGGAAGACGGAAAGAAGAAAGGAAGAAAGGGTGGAAAGGAGAGAGAGAGGGAGGGAGGGATGAAGGAAGGAAGGAAGGAAGGAAGGAAGGAAAAGTAAGGGAGGAAGGAAGACAGAGAGAGGGAGGGAGGGAGAAAGACAGAAGGAGAGAGAGGGAGGGAGGGAGGAAGAGGAAAGAAGGAAAGGGAAGGGAGGAAGGAAGGAAGGAAGGAAGGAAGAGGAAGGAAGGAAAAAAGGAGAGGGAGGGAGGGAGGGAGGGAGGAAGGAAGGAAGGAAGGAAGGAAGGAAGGAAGGAAGGAAGGAAGGAAGGAAGGAAGGAAGGAAGGAAGGAAGTTGGAGCCCACCTCATCTTGAGATACATAAGGAGGCTATTTCTCCAGGGATGTCACAAAAAACCCAACTCACATTGGATCTTGTAATCAGGGGGGAGAAGCCGGATGTGAGATAAAGGAATCCGCCCAGTGTCCCCATCGTCAAATTCCACCGTGATCAAGTCGCCATCTTCCTCCTGATCATGGACCCCTGTAGACCGAAGAGGGAAGAGTTGCAACTGGAGGCAAGAGGAAGAGCAGTAGCCCTTCCTCCCCTCCTCTTGTTTTCCACAAAGTTGACTAGAAGTCTGCGGAACCCTAACAGTGGAGAACCATCTTCACTTCTATTATTTTTACAAATCTCTTTAAGGCACCTAAGTCCTCAGCACATCCGAGGGCAGCAAATTCCATCAAGGAAGCACCCGCTCCTTGAAGAGGACCATCCTGAATATATGGCCTGGCTGTAAAAATTGGTTTTACCCCTCCCAGGCTTGAGAATTAACGGTGGAGAGCACAAGAACAAAACATATTTCAATCTAAATGTCTATGGAGATTCTCAATCATCCAGTTGAAGAAGCTTCTTGGATGAGAAGCGAAACGTCTTCAAGTCCAGTTACCTTTCAAAAAAGCACTTTTGGGACCCAATGTTCCTTGCTTCCACCTTCACATTGTCCTAGAAGTGGATTGAGGCATTTGTAGACTTACCTCGGACAACCGTCCCCGGGTAGAGGCACCGGTACTGCTGACTCCAGTAGGCAGCTATTCGTGCTCCTTCTGGTAGGAACCGCACGGAAGGGGGTTTCACATCAATGATCTAAATAGGAAGGAAGATTCAAGAGCTGAAGAATGGAAGAACCGGGGCTACATTAACAAAATCTTGCAAGTCTGAAAATACAAATTGTCCACTGTCTCTTTTTAGCAATAAGCAATAGCACTCTTATATATTGCTTCACAGTGCTTTACAGCTCTCTTGAAGCGGTTTATAGAGTCAGCATCTTGCCTCCAGCAATCTGGGTCCTCATTTTATCAACCTCGGAAGGATGGAAGGCCGAGTCAACCTTGAGTCGGTCAGGATCGAACTCCTGGCAATGAGCAGAGTCAGCCTGCAATACTGCACGCTAACCACGGTGCCACTACTGTGGCCTTTTAATCATCTGGTAAGTTAGGACGTTTCTAAGTTTCTAAGTTTCTTCCTCTGCCCGTTATTCAGCTGTGGACTCTCCCACCTTTTATCTACTCATTCCCTAAGCAGCATCTCTTCCCCCATCTCCCAAGTTCATTGTCACATACTTTTAACCACAAAGACAACCAACTTACAGCTTCCTGCAGCAACTGTTCCAAGCAGTAAATATGAGGCCGATTTCCTCGCTCGCCTTCCACAACAACCCGGTATCTGAAATAAGTACAACAGCCTTTTTAAAGCCCACGAAACAGACAAACAAACAAAAAACAATTGTTTCTAACAAGAAAAAACAATATCAAAGGTTCTTCTGTAGGCCCACAGGAACTAGGATGGAGAAATCCCTTTGCTCACATGTCAGGAGAATGAACGGTCTTGACATGCCCGGCATAGAGTAACTTGTCATCCATGGGGATTAGGACCTTCAAGCCATCCTTCAGTTCATCTTTGTCGATGATGCAAGAACGAGGAGCTGTAAGAGAACCAGAGCTAAGAGGTGGACTCCCGTCAGGCCATCTCTTATCCGACTGTTGCTAGGCAGAATCTCTTCCTCCCTTCCCTCTGCCAAGGTCTTTCTCACACACAATCTTATCTACCCACCTGGAGTCAAGGGCCTTTCCAGAAGGAGATTCAGGGGTATGTTCTCATCCTCCGAGAAGCTGCTGTCCTGGTTGGGCTCAAAGTCCTCCTCAGCGGCCATGCTTTCCATAAGTTTGCTCACGGCTCCTCCCTTCCCTCGGGTCTAGAGCGAAACCAAATGTCAAGGTTCCGACTGAGACCTTCCAATCTCTCATGCAAAACTTTATTGAGCACACCATATTGGCACAGATGAGTAGAAAATCAGCTCTGCTTTAAACGGGCGCCAGAACAGTAAATTAAAAGTATAGAAACTCCCCTTCCCCCCTGACAGAGCAGGCCACATCCCCCAATTAAGCATCAGACAATTGTTATGACAGAAACCCTCCCTCTCTTAGTAAACAACCTTGAATGGCCTTGATTCCCAGATTACACAGCTCACATCCTCCATGCATTCATCCCCATTCTGCCTAGCAAGGCTAGAGGGATCGTGTGGCCTAATGGTTCCGTCCATGTCTGCATGGAGTTCAGATCTAGCGTGAAGATCCTGCTTCATTAGGGACAAGATGTTGAGGGCAGAACTGGGGTGATGCCCCTTTTCTTCCTGGCTTTGATTCTCACCTCTTTCTTGGCCTCTTTCATCTTAGCTTTGCCCTTGTTCTTCTTGCTGGAGGTCAAAGAGCTGGCCAAGCTGGCATGGAGGTCCGGCAGGGAGCTGGTGATGCCCAGAGGAGAAAGCAAAGAGGATGAGGAAGAAGAAGAGGATGAACCAGCGGAAGAGCAGATGGCCCCCTCCTTGTTTTTCTTCTTCTGTAAGACAAAAGGGAAAAGATACAGAGATGGTAACCGACGGTTGGCTTGTAGAGAGAGAGAAAAGAGAGGGGGGAGGGAGGGAGAGAGGGAGGGAGAAAGAGGAAAGAAGGAAGGAAGGTGGAAGGGAAGGAAGGAAGAAAGAAAAAAGAAAAGAAAGGGAGGCAAAAAAGAAAAAGAAAGAAAAAAGAAAGAAAGAAGGAAAGAAAGAAAGAAAAAGAAAGAAAAGAAAGAAGGAAGGAAAGAAAAAGAAAGAAAGAGAAAGAAAGAAAGAAAAAGAGAAAGAAAGAAAGAAGAAAGAAAAAGAAAGAAAGAAGAAAGAAAGAAAAAAGAAAAAAAAGAAGGAAAGAAAAAGAAAGAAAGAAAAAGAGAAAGAAAGAGAAAGAAAGAAAGAAAGAAAGAAAGAAAGAAAGAAAGAAGGATTTTTGCTCCATGACCATCTGTCTCTAACTTGTTTTTTCCTGGAAAAAATGTCCTTTTAATTTTTCCTGCATCATCATCATCATCATCATCATCATCATCACCACCACCACCACCACCACCACCACCACCACCACCACCACCACCACCACCATTATTATTATTATTATTATTATTATTATTATTATTATTATTATTATTATTATTATTATTATTATTATTATTATTATTATTATTATTATTATTAATTTTAAATGCTTTCCATTTGGCCCCCTGTTTTTTTTCAAGGTAAAAGAACAGAAGTCCAAACGGCCAGAAATTCACTCCTCCCGCCAACCTTTCTCTCTCCCCTCTCAACGCTCCCCCCTCCATCCCCCCCCCCCGGTTCCTACCTTGCTCAGCTCTTTCCTCTCCTTCCCCCTGTTCCCTTCCTTCTTGGGGCTCAACAGGGGACCCTTCAGGCAGCGTCCACTTTTGGAAACCGGCATGGAGCTGGCGGGGGCGGAGGAGGCCAAGCCAGCCGAGGTGGTAGCGTCGTGAAGGAAGATCCTCTCGCTCCGTCGCCGATTCCAGGCATCGTCATCGTTGACCTCCAGCCCAAACTCAAAACTCAGCTCTTTGGGCGACCTGAATTTCTTCAGCTTCCGGCTCTTCTCAGCCACCATCTTGGTCTTGTCCAACGAGTTGGCCGAGGAGGTCTCCATGGGGCCTGCAGATGGGCCTTGCTCTAGGGACCCTTTCTTCCCATGGAGTGAACCCGCTGGAGATTTCTTCCGGATCTTCACGTCGCTTTCAGAGTCCGTGTATTCAAACTCGGTCCCTAAAGGTGGAACAAAAAGGATCGATCAGCCAGAAGAATCACTCCGTGATATATTTTTCCAGACTCAGCTACTGGCTTCCGTGCCTCAACATCGCAAAAAAAAAGAAATGGATTTGGATTTTAGGCTGGCCATGGCAATTTCAAAACGCTTTAAAATTCCCTATGAAGAGCACAACTTGTAAGAACCGGACGCGAGAGCTAAAGTTTTTCCCCACCTCTTTTCGGAAGGCTTGGCTGTGCCTCAGTTTCCCCAGCCACCAGGCAGGCACAACCTTACGGAAATCCCCTTCTGTTCCGTGACACTCTCTCCATCCACAGTTGCACCTCTTGGAAAAACCCCCACCCCCGCCTATCACCCCGGCTTTTCCCTTCTCTTCCAAAGCGCACATTTTATTTCCTTTCCAAAGGTGTCCGGACTACAACTTCCATAAGGCTTTTGGGAATTCTGGGAGGGAGCCAGGAGAGGGAAGGATGGGAGAGAGATTGCTCTCTTTTCAAAGGACTGATCTGGGGAAAGGGCTGCTGCCATCAAGTCATCCATCTTCCCGTGGAAAATAGCCCCTTCCTTTCCAAAACCAGCTAAAAATTCCAGGATCATGAATAAAGGGGTTTCTAACTACAACCTTTAGACAGAATGTGACAATTCATTATAGAAAAAGAAAAAGAGAGAGGAGGGAGGGAGGGAGGGAAGGATGGAAGGAAGGAAGAAAGGAAGGAGGGAGGG
>NW_015387190.1:52646-81025 GCF_001527695.2 Protobothrops mucrosquamatus | reverse complement strand
AATGCCAAAATGTTACAATTGATACAAAACTCAGCTTTTAAAATGCAGATAAGAATTTTGTTTCCCAACGGAGAAGAATGGCTTTCCACGACTAGCACAGAATATTCCCTTTTTAAAGCCAGAGATCATCTAGAATCATGTTCTCCAAACTGGGACCTCTTTGAGGTTCTGGACTTCAAGTCCCATAATCCCCAAGTCAGTAGCCAACATGAACTCTTGGGAACTTTTTCCTCCTCTCTTTGGACAGGCCAACAACAACCACACACACACACACACACACACACACCTACACAAAAGACCCAGGCAATCTTTCATTTCAGTAATAACACTTCCTCTTTTAACTTTGGAGCAACGATGGGGACCAGCCTCAGAACTTCAAGATATGGTTGGTTCTGAACCAAACTAATCAAGGAAGGAGGGACATTTATGAATAACGGCTTAAACTTTAGCCAGAAACTAACAGGGAAGTGAAATTACATAGCATCGTGATGGAAATAAACTCAAGACCTAACTGGGACTGTGGAAAACATTGTCCATTAAAGGACATGGTTTTGAAAAAGGTAGCAAAAAATAAATAAATAAATTAGACCATATAAAACAGCTTTCCACCAGTTGGGTGATGAAGAAGGGAAATTATCTCTAGTATTAGCAGAGACGGTTAGTTATTGTTATCCTAACCAAGAGGAGAAATGAGGAGTCCTTGGTGCTCTCTGAGTTTAGTGTTTTTCTTGCAGACGTTTCATTACCCAACTAGGTAATGTCATCTGTGCTAGAAGGGAGTGGGGTTTGCGGAGAGGAGGAGAAGAAAAAACGGTGGTGTCCTCGGTGCTCTTTGAGCTTGGCCGGTTTCTTGCAGACGTTTTATGACCCAACTAGGTAACATCATCAGCGCTAGAAGGGAAGGGAGGTTGCTCACCCTAGCAAGGGAGTCCTGGATGGTTACTGTAGTTTACTATACGGGTACTCAGTTGAGTAATGAAATGTCTGCAAGAAAACCACCAAGCTCTAAGAGCATTAAGGACCTGAGCTACAAATACGTTCTTCTCTTAGTAAAAAAAATTAGCTATTCTGAGCTAGGGGAATTTTTACTACTACTAGCAGAATATACATCAGCTTTAGGCAACCCAATGAAATGGATCTGCTAGCTCTCTTCTGGGCTTCCCCACCCTTTTGCATCTGCAGCGTGATATTTATTACATTTTTTTTTCAAAAAATAATAATAATACACAACTAACATTTCCACAAATGCATTTGAGTCCGTTTCATCTTTCTTCTCTCTCTCTCTCTCTCTCTCTCTCTCTCTCTCTCTCTCTCTCTCTCTCTCTCTCTCTCTCTCTCAACCTACCCCATTGCAAATCCCTTCTTCAATTAAAGAAGGGGCATTATAACAAAACCAGACATTCATAAGTCACATGCAACAATTGGCCGTTAAGATTTGTGCAGCAATCGTTTTGTTTTTTTCGTTTTTTTTTTTTTTAAATCCTCTTTTCCTGTTGGAGGGGAAGATCACCAGGAAAAAAAAAACAAAATTAGCAATGCCCTTTTCCTGATTTGAGTTGCATCGTTCGCACAAGCGATGGGGTTTCATCGGAAGAGAGATTGACTGCCAAAATTTCCCTCTGATTTCTCGCCCTCGAACCATTGAGGACTAGTAACTTATTGGTTTAAAGGACTGAAAACTTGGATATGGATCAAGATTCCAGCAAGGCAGTTTGGCATGCAATCTGTTACAGCCGTGGGTGGAATAAATTGCCGTGGGGTTTGGTACAGAAGGTCAGGTTTTCTTGTGTTACTTTCAATTCAGGCCTCAAAACTCAGCAGTTTAAAAAAAAAAACAAGTTAAACAGCAGACAGACATTGGTTAAATTACTACAAAAGGCAACAAGATGACTGGGAATGGCTCAGGGATGAGAGGAGAAATAGCAGGTAGCAAAAAAAAGCACATTGAAGATTAATTTGGCATCGTTAAATATATACGCGTATATATATATATATATTTAACACTGATATATACATTAGACCAAACGCCACAAAGTTATCATGTTGCAAACAAACCTAGAAAGCTTAAAGGCAGGCAGATTTGAGACAGCTGTTGACCCTCCACATCTGGTTCACCTTGGCCTGTCCAAATTCCCACTTTCAACTTTATTGCAGATTTGGACAGACCTTTGCAAAAAAAAAAAAAAACAACACAAAGACATTTTCATAGCTTTTTCTCAAGTGCATTTTCACACTGCTGACTCCAGAAAAGGGTTTAATTGATTCCTGCTGTTTAGCCTGATGGTTACACCTTTGTAATGATCGTCAAATATTCTGGAGGATGCGTCTCTTCTCGAATCAGCTCTAGAGATCTTTGCAAGTGGGGACAAGTTTGCAAATGGCTTTCTCCAGAAAAATAGAAAAAAGAATCGCAAAGGGGAAAAAAAATAGAGAGTGTGTGTTTCGTCAGAAAATAATGTGATCCATAAAAAAAAGTGTAGATCTGAATTTGATTATTGCCCAAATTCATTTCCATCTTTATTTAAGAACAGAGCCATTTTTAAAAAATGAAGGCTTATGATGCTACATGTTTTTCCTTCCTATGGACTAGTAGCACGGCATGTCCAATGAACTGACATGAAGAGGAAATGTGGTTTCTCCTTTCTTTTCACCCCCCATGTTCAGCTCACAAGGAATGACTCAACCCTTTTACTAGAATTAGAAAATCTTGATTTAAATAATTCCTTATCACTTGTACTTCTCTTGTGAAGCTGCATCATCAATTATTTTTTTAAATACAGCTACAGAACTGGGAAAAAATGGTTGGTGCCCTATAACCTTTTTTTTTTCAATAAAAAAAAATAAGATTTGTCTCTTGGAATCTTGCACGAAAGTTATTTCCTAGTTTCAAAAGCTTCCATTGGATTGAAAATGGGGCCTTTGGTGATGCTTTTGAAAGAAAAACCTTTGGAAAAAAATGCAATTAACTTAAAAATACGGTTTGTTTTTGCAGGAGAAATGTGAGCTGTCAGAGTGGGCAGCCATAATAATTTTAATAAATTTAAATTTAAAATATATAAATAAATGGAACACTTCTGCCACTAGAAAGCTTCCTACATCATCAGCACCAACCCATCACAAAACAAAAAGGGGCAAAAAGAAATCACAAAAAATTAAAAACCAAAGAGATTGATCCAATAAGGTGTGTAAGTATTAGGAAATACATTTTGCAAAAAATATTACATATTCTTCCCATCTCAATCACATATTTGACAAGAGAGGCCAGGAAGTCAGCTTCAATTTCAAAACAGGTGCTACATAAAATCTCTCGGTGTCCTAGCGAAGTTATTTGACCCCAGCATGATCAATGTACTTATCAAGCTAGTTGCATGAAAAAAACCTCTTTTTCTGGAATATTATTCTACTTAAATTTCAAGGGTGAAATGACACGTGGGCTGCATTCACACAATCATAGAATCATATAATCCAAGGGCTAGAAGGGACCTTCCATGAAGACCCAGTTGAGATCTAGCATTGCTAAACTGGCTTACTACTAATTCTGGTTCACGGACATTGGATTGTTCTCAGTGGCAAAGTCTGCTGTCCAAATCCAAATCTTACATTCCTGGCCTGGTTCCCTCTCTTGTGCAATCCCAGAAAAGGAGGTTTTCTTCTCTAAGCAGGTTAACCAAGCTCAGTCTGGCTGGAGAAAGACTTATAAAATGCTACCTCTCTCGAGAACAGGAACACGGAAATTTTAGCTTGAGATGTAAACATCTGCCATGCAGGTAGCAGGAACAGCAAACACCCTTCTGGAGTCAGGAGCCAAAGGCCTTTCCTGTTCAGGAGTTCCAAAATTAGAATGGGAGGAACAAGGGGTCTACACAACCCAAACTTCTCCCCTCTCAGAATTCCCCCAATTTAGATTGCAAAGATGATGATGAAGAAGGGACCATGAATGGACCACTCTTTATCCAGTCTACTGATGATGTGCCTGGCCATCCTTGGTCCCCACTACCATTTTGAAACTCCTCGAAATGTCTTCTCCAAAGACACCCCACCCCTCACTTCTGTCCTTCAATTCTTCAAACCCAGGTCAACCTCCAGTGTTTGCAAGGAGGAGAATCAGGCACCCCAGTTCCATCCTTGTCCTGAACCATTTTTACGAGTGCAAAATTGCCAAGCTTTTTTTTTTACAGAGGAGAGAAAGAGAAAGCTAATTTTGCCTACCTACATGATAAGGCTCAGAGATTTTTCGCTGAGCCGTGGAGGCGGGAGAGCAAATGTAAGAGAGCGACAGAGACACTCAAAGCATCATGAGAAGGGACCAGGGTGAAGGGTTGGGTCAAGCAGCTGCAAGGAGAGTGAAAGCAAGCTTGAAAAGCTGAGGTTATTAATGGTTTTAGTAAAATCAGGGAAAGGCATTAGCAAAGCTATTACACAAATATCCCTTAAAACAAACGTCCAAAGAAAACATGTATATATATATACATATATATTTCTGCATAGACTTTTTTTTTTGGCAAAAAGATTCAATTTCTCCCACCCTCCCTCCCTCCTATTCCACCCCCGCCCACAGACCAGACACCTTTTGCACATTGGATTGGGAAATTTATCCATTGGCTCCCACAATTGCAAGGTGGAATGGGGTGATGTTCAAAGGAAACAAAATTTGAAGATGTCCAAAAAAGGGATGTGCTATCCAAATGGGGTGAAAAAGGCAAAAATAGCATTCTAGCTGTGTGTGTCTGTGTGTGTCTGTGTGTGTCTATACACACACATCCACATACACCCAATCTTTGGGATTCAAGAGTCAAAATAACAGCACCCTAGAGTGCAGATGTCCCATTTAGTTAGAAATCAATCCCATAGAATTCAATGGGGCTCATATGCAGCTAAGCCTACATTGTATTCCAGCCTTTAAAGAGAGTTAATGAGGAGTTGGGTGGCCAATAAATTCAAATCAATCAATCAATAAGCTAAGAAGGCTTTCGTTGAGGTCTACCTTTTCTCTCCCTCCACCCCTCTCTTTAAGAAAATGCTTCTCGAGTTTATTTAGTTTTATTTGTTTGTTTCTTCCATTTGAGAAGTTCTCCAGGGCTACTTATCCATTTAGACAAAGAGTAACTGACTGGAAGGGTTAACAAAAGTTCAGGAGATCCTATAATTGTTGGTCTCCTCAAAGTGAAAAGACTTTTGGCTTCCAAACCCCCCGCCCTTCAACAAGGATCTCTTCAAAGTTCTTAAAATGGCAAAAATAGTAGTAATAATAAGGATAATGTCAAAAAAAACCCATTCTTGAAGAATGCAATGGCAAAACAGTAAACACACAACAGCCAAGAAAATGGCAGGCTAGGTCTATCAAGGCGTTGTTGAGGGTGGAGATCATTCAATTTTAGGGGAAAATATTAATTGCTACTACTACATACTTCCATCTACCGTAACCAACCGAAGTACACACCTTTAGGAAAAGAGAAGGGAGAAAAAGAGGCTATAAGGAAAGGCCACAACGAGGATAGGCTACTTAGCTGATGGGAACCCATCTCTTTGTTAACCTACAGATAGAAAAACACAATCTCAGCCTGTCTTAACCCTAAGGGGCTCCTTATTTAACCTTTTCTATTACGAACAAAGTGGTTAAAAAGAGGTTGGGTAGGTGGATGGATGGAGAGATGTGGTCCATTGGGACCATTCTTGGGATTTGGCCTTCTTTCTTGACTTTCCCAAATCTGAAGAGCACATCTAGCAAAAAGAAGAAGGGACCAAAAAGAAAAAAGAAAACAATTGCATCTTCCTCTCTGTATATTAGATCCTGTTTAATCATTGCTTTTTGCTCTTCGTAAACCGGTTGTCGAAAATTGTCATCAATTTCTTTTCAAGTTGAATTAATTTGAGAGGAGAGATGACCCTCGTTTGGAAGTGGCCGAGACACGGGCGTTTCACTGACGAAACTAAAGCCGTTAAGGCAGGGGTCTTCAAACTTGGCCACTTTTAAGACTGGTGGACTTCAACTCCCAGAATTCCTCAGCCAATGAAGAGGAATTCTGGGAGTTGAAGTCCACCAGTCTTAAAGTGGCCAAGTTTGAAGACCCCTGCCTTAAGGTTCCGAAACGTAATGAGGGTTTTTTGTGTGTGCGTGTGCCTTTGGCAAAATAAAAAGCCCGTTGTTAAAAAATAAAAAAAAAGTAATGAAAAATGAAAATGCAACAGTATGTACACAAGAGGACAAAACAAGTCCAGCCCATTCTAGAATAATTTACACACAACGTAAGAAGCTGCACTCGGTTTAAAGGAAAGACAAGATCAGCTGACAGCTTTTGTCTGTTTCTTCCTGCAAAGTAGAGAATTGAAGCCAGGGATATTTGAATAATAGGAAACACATCACAATTTTGTTAATTCCTTTTTTTTTTTTTGGTTTGGTTTGGTTTGGTTTTCCCTTAAATCTTTGGGAATGAGGTGACAGCAAGATGGAGTGAAGCATTCAAGCTACCTATAAAGACACAGCAAGAGAGAGACAAGGCAGACGTTTTTAGTTAAAAACAAACTGGATAATTTTAATAAAAAGCTTGGTACCAAATTGTAGTACAAACATCTCAGGGTTTGGGGGAAGGGGGAGGCACACCCACACAACAGATATTCTAATTTACACAGTTCCTCTCCCGTGCCCTCTAACACATGCCAAAAGTAAATTTGGAAAGGAAAAAAAAAATAAGCCACATATAACAACAGCGATGGCAACAAGAAATGATGTATATTCTCCTTTTAAAAAAAAAATAGAGAGAGAGAGAAAAAGTATATGTGTGTGTGTGTGGAAAAGGGACTAGGATGCTCTTGAAAGAGCTGATCAGGAACAAAACAATTGTGACACAAGCAGATGTGTTGGCGTAGGTAAGACTAGTGATCAATCATAAACTACCCCCCCCAAAAAAATCTTCTATGGCATCAACAAGTTGGCCATCCACAGAGCCATTTCAAATGATCACCCACCCTTTCCTCCTTCCCATTCACTCAAACCTAGACATTTGGGGTTGGGTTATAAGCTAGTAACCTTGATCGAACGAGTCCTCCGAAGAATCACTGTATGACGATCCAGCTTTGGCCTCCCTGGACAGTAAACAAAATTCCCGCTTTCTATTGGCAGCCATTTTAGATTTGAGAGTCCTTGCTGAGGTGATGCTCTTCTTGCCGGCTTTGAAGATGTCAGAGATCCTGCTGCATTTGGGGGCCATGACACTATAGAGGCTGGAGGGTCTCATCCTGGCACTGGTTGGGGGATGAGAAGACCACTCATCCTTCAGGGATTCCTCCTCTTCCTCAGAATCTGTATCTGGGGTCAAGGTAGTTGTTACTTTTTTAAAAAAAAAAGAAACGCCAGACATGACTGCCAACTTTAAGCACTCTCTATGGAGATTCCAGGTCAGGGTTGTCCCAAAGATGCTTTTTATTTTTTGAAAAAGGCAACTGGACTTTGTTTTTCCTTGAAGATGTTTCACTTCTCAGCCAAGAGCGGTGGAGGATGGAGTGAATGGTGGCTGAACGACCAGATGACTGCAAGGAATATAAATCCTTCCATCTTCCACCATTCCATCAGAACTGAAGAAGCTTCTTAGATGAGGAAAAACAAAATCCAGTTGCCTTTGGGACAATTTTAAGCACTGCATTTTTAGGTCTGTAGACCACAGACGTAAGAATATGGAAGAAGGTTAGAACATGCTGGCTTGGCACACTGTGATCCTATGTTCCACACCCAAACACCTCCAGTTCAAACTTAGTTGTCCATTACTCACATCCAAGTCAAGCGTGGCTGCCCGTTATTCAAAGTGTTAGGGTCAAGGGCCACCCGTAAATCTTTTGAGGGACCTGTCAATCCTGCTCTAAAAGACAGACCAGACCAAGAATTAAACTGACTCCATTAAAATTACATCCATGTTCAATGCAGTCAATACAATGATGATGATTATTTCCCATGTGTTTTAATCATTTTTCCATTCTGTCACATTAAAAGTAACAATTCATCAGGAGGGTCCGAGAAAAGGACCCTAGAAGAGGCATCTCTGAATTTGAAGGATCAGGGTGCAAATTAAGGGAAAGGCCTGGAAATCCTGTAACCAGGATCTTTATTAGTAAAATATTAAACTAATAATAATCTAAATCAGTCTTCGGTATATCCAAGAAAAATAACAGGAGAGTGCTTCTTTCCTCCTCTTAATCAGACTAAATTCCACTCAAGAAAGGGAGAATAACTGTCTATTCAGTCCAAAAGGATCATTGGTTTAAACCTGGTTTAAGGTGGGCTTCCTTGGCTACTAGGGCAATATAGCAGAGAGAAACAACCTGGAAACTAAAGAGAAACTTCCTGACAGTTAGAACAATTAATCAGTGGAACAACCTGCCTCCAGAAGTTGTAATTGCTCCATCAAGAATAGATTGGACAACCATTTACAAGCTTGAGCAGGGGGCTGGACTAGAGGGCTTCCAAGGTCCCCTCTAACTTTGCTATTCTGTTAAATACAGCCCACTAAAAACAGCGAGGAGGAGAAGAAACTGGGGAAAGAGAAGTTACTTACTGTAGGAGTAACTGCTCACTTCAGATATCGCTGGTGAGTTGGAAACCTTCAGATGGTGGCCTTTCATTTTGAGCCCCACCTCCAACTTCTTCATTTTGACCGCCATTTTGTTTTTACCTTCTTTAGAGGCTTTCAAGGAGAAGCTAAGGCTTTTGGCCAAGTTGTTTTTGGCATCCTTGCCAAACAAGGCACCGTGGGGGGACAGGTATCGGTTGTTGTAATAGCCGCCATTTTTCTGCCTCCCTCTGGACCCATCCACGAACTTGAACGGAGACTTCAGCTTGCTACGCCTGGTGAGTGACAGGGCTTTGTCGAGCTTGCTCACCAGTTGTTCCTGATCAGAGGCCACCTTCTTCTTCTTAATCTTGAGCTGCAGAAAGAAAAGAGAGAGGGAGAATGAGCAGAAATCGAGGAAAGCAAGGGATCCAGAAAAAGTCACGCAAGGAATGACTTCTTCATCCAGAAATCTCTGTGCATTTTGAGGTGGAATCCCCTAGATGTTTCCAAAAACTCTGAGCTAGGTTCTGAGACCTTCTCCAATGGCTTCATCTCCAGGACTGGAATTTGGGGATTGCAACCCATCCAGAAGTCCTCAAATTGAGGAAGGGGAATGTTCTATGATAGCTCTGATGGATTTACAGCCAGTTTATTTCAATACATAAAACCAGAAACATCGGCAGAAGCCAAAACCACAAGCTTCTACATCTGATTTACTTTGGCCGTGTCACACATGCAAGTTCCTTGGAGGAGTCAATGAGGCTAGGAGTAGTTAGTGGAACAAGAAGAAGGGGCGAGCAACATGTTGGCTTGATACCCTCAAAACTGATACAAAGCTGAACATTCAACAACTGAAGGAAGCCGGGTAGCATGGAGAGCGTTTGCTTATATAAGTTGCCAAGAGTTGGACATGATTGAATGGTTAAACAATTGAATGGTTTCAACAATTTAATCTGCCCAGCTGATTTAAGATTGCTCAAGTGAAGATGAGAGCCATGGCAATTGTATCTACTCAGCCCTAAATCTGGAATGGAAAAGTTAAACCTTGCTTACCCCCCTCTCCTCATTGGAGAAGACCCTGATGTTGGGAAAGACGGAAGACCAACAAAGAAGGGGACAGCAGAGGATGTAATGGTTAGATAAGTGTCATTGGGCAAACTCCAGGAGACAGTGGAGGACGGGTTCCTAGCCTGCTATGGGCCATGGGGTCACAAAGAGTCTGACATGACTTAGTGACTGAATAATAACAACAACAACAGCTCCCCCTTCCATTTTGTGCTTAACTACTTGTTCTGGCTCGACCATATTGTCTCCAATATGGTAGAAGACTCACCTCGCTGGAGAAGTTCATCAAGAGATCTTGCTCATCCCAACTCCGATGCCTGGTCTTCGTCTTCCCACTCCTGGTCTCTCCCTCCTCTTCCTCATCCAGGAGAAGCCCTCGGTGCTTCTCCTCCAGCCCGTCACCCATTTCTGAGTCTTCGGAAAGCGACAGGGATTTGCTCAGCCTGAAAACATGAGGGGGAAAAAGAAAGAAAGAGGATGACCATGGGAGGAGCTTGGTAGCATCACCAGCAGGATAGAAACCCAAGAAATGAAGGAGAGATGTTCGTTATTGGTTGTTTTCCGTTTTTGATTTTGTCTTAGCTGCTCGGAGACATCATGATGCGATGAGCAGCTAGGAAATCTGATGGGGTTAGACAAATAAATGCAGGCAGTCCTCGATTTTCAATCATTTGTTTAGTGACCGTTCGGAATTACTACAACCGTTCCATCAAGAGTGAAAATGTGGCAGCTACGTACCTGTCTGTTTTCATCCTGCCATTAGAATAGGGGTGGGAAGGAGGTGTTGTTGTTTTCAAATAGGTTATTTAGAGAAATGAAACCTTTCCAGGTCTATGGAGGTGAAAGTCAGCAGGATGGAAACCTTTCAAGGACATTCTAGCAAGTGTGAAGAAGGTAGCAGAGGGGTCTCATAACCAAGGGAACATATTTACATGAGTTGCGTGGACTTGGGGGGGAGACAGATGGCTGGGAAAATTATTGTTATATGCTATGGTCGGATGCCTTGGGATTTTAGAGTTAGTTTTACCTCGCCTTTACCAAGCTGTGTATTCAATAAATAGTAAGCTTTTCAGAAATGAAAATAATCCTGGACTTTTAGTTGGATACTTGAACTGGGAGGGGAAGGGAGGGAAGAGAAGGGAATGGGGGAGAGGGAGAGGAGAGAAATGAGGAGAGAGGAGAACCTTCACACCATGATTTTGCAAAAGCTTGAAGGGGATAAAAAAGGTAACAAGAATGACCAAGGTTACAATATTCAGACCAAGCAGGATTCCTTAATTTCCCTCATTTGAAAAATCTGAACCATCAGGCCGAAGAGGTTGACAATGCAGGTCCTTAAGCAAAGGCGAAGCCAAGTTCTCAATGTATCAGCAAGAAAGCAAAGACAGGACAAAAGGGAAACAGAGGCTGCACCACAGGCAAGCAAAGCAAGACCAAAGCGTATCCTAACACAGGTAGGTTTCTTTTCCTCTCGTGCCGAAGAAAACAAGTTCAAAATCCAACAAAATCCAACATCCACAGCGTTCCCACTGGAAGTCCACCCTTCACCCATACGCAACCCTAAAGACAAAGAACCTGCTCTACTTCACTCTCTTTCTTTCCTCAATAACCAACACGTCCTCTAGATCGCAACAGTTTACCCCACGGTGGTCCTGCCTGTTGCTTGACCAACATCTATCCCACAATACTCCACACAACAAGTCTTACTCGTCCTGGTGGCACCCCAATGGCCGAGACACTATGTACCAGCATCCATGTTTGGGGCAGAGAGAAGGCAACCCAACCAGGGTGGGACCCTGCTACAATCCCTTTCCCACCCCACAGCCCAACCTTACTTTCCACTCCTTCCGTCACTCTTCCCTCGCTCCTTAGGGGGCAACAGAGCGCTTGATCCATGGTTCCGTTTTCTGGGCCTTCCTGGACCTCGTTTTGCCAAGCTTCTATTTTTCTCGTCATGCTTTTCCCTTAAAAAAAACCACACACTTGACCGTTAACCAAGAGCAATGAGGAAGGAAAGAAAGAAAGAAAGAANAAGGAGAAGGAGAAGAAGAAGAAGAAGAAGAAGAAGAAGAAGAAGAAGAAGAAGAAGAAGAAGAAGAAGAAGAAGAAGAAGAAGAAGAAGAAGAAGAAGAAGAAGAAGAAGAAGAAGAAGAAGAAGAAGAAGAAGAAGAAGAAGAAGAAGAAGAAGAAGAAGAAGAAGAAGAAGAAGAAGAAGAAGAAGAAGAAGAAAGAGCCATGATCCATCACCAAACCTCTACGCTGACCTACACTCAAAACATCCCCGCGGAAGGCCACAACCGCTAATGAAGTGCCTACAGCATCTGCCCCATGGACAAACAGTAGGTCATGTTGCCAAGCCACAAGGTTGCCCTGCCATTCTCAAAGTCCAATTTGAGTATCATGGAGCACAAAGAAGAGGGGTGGAAAAGCCAAGATGGTGCAAGACTCAAAGACGGCGCCACTGCCCAGCCAACCGGGCAGGTGCAGAAGGATATCTGAAGGTCCCTGGGTGACTTACTCAGAGTCCCTCCGCCGCTGCAGCTTCGCCAATTCCCTCTGCTTTTCTTTGTATTTCCTCTGCAGCTCAGCTAACTTCATCCGGTAATCCAGTTCCATGGCATCCATGCTCCCAATGGACGATTTAATGGAATACATCTGAGACAAGAAAACAGCCAAGAGTTGGGAGAGAAGGAAAACCAGAACATCTGTCAGTCTCATTCAATTCACAGCCACTTATATACAAATAGAGACCAAACCCTACTCCTTCCTAGCACTGATGAGGTTACCTAGTTGGGTCATAAAATGTCTACAAGAAAACAACCAATTTCAGAGAACACCAAGGACCCCACAATCCTCCTCCTCCTCCTCTTCCTCCTCCTTCTCCCTTCCAAAACTGATGATCTAACCTAGTTGGGTCATGAAACATCTGCAAGAAAACAACCCAGCTCAGAAAGCACTGAAGACCCTACAGTCCAACCCTGAGCTACAAATATTTTCTTCTGTTAGTTCCCTTCATTAGCTACAATTCAGAATCAAGTTCCTAACAAAATCTGAGTAAGTATTAAGTCTGAGGGTGCAATTCCTAGGGTTCTTGACCAGATGCACGTCTAACCTTATCTAGAGGGTTAGAAGATGGCCATTAAGAATTTAAGAATTTCTCCCAACAGGTTTCTGCTCTCAGTTAAAACAAAGATTGGCAACGACCTGCGAATCACAAAGAGCAACTTCCAATGAGAAAGGACAGACAGAGACACATTGGCTGCAAAATAGTCTTTGGTGTCCCTCAAAGGTCAGGAAAGCTATTGAGATATTCCTTGCCTTGCTTCATCTCACCCGAAAAAAACTCTTCCTAACTACTTCCCCCCCCCCCCATACCCATTTCTGCAAATCTGCTCTCCCCATCCTATTCACCGGCTCGTCTTTCTTCTGCATCCAGCTGTATTTCTTATTGGGGTCCAGTTCCCGAGGCAGACGGATGTTCTTCAGGCTATCCATGAAGGGGGTGGAGAGGACTTCCATCAGCATCTGGGTACCAGCAGCTAAGAGGCTTTCCAAGGCTGGATGAGCTGAGAAGTTCTCTGGACCTGCATGAGATAGGATGGATGAGCAGTTAGGAACCGGAGGGACGTCCGACAGAGAAGGACCAAGGGAAATGCTTAAGCAAACGAAGTCCAACCTTCCTTATCTAATTCCTACCAGGGGCTAACCATGAGTTCAGAAGATCCCTGTGCACAGGCTCTTTAGCAATAAATCAGTTTAACTGGACCTTCACATGTGGACCTGGCCTTTCACACCTGGTGCACAAGCCAAAAGAGAAGAGCTTGAGGCTCAAAGCTAAGCCTTGAACGTTGTCTTGAACGGAGGTCCATATCTACTCACCTTCGGTTTCCTGCTGCCGTTTCTCCAACTCCAGTTCTGCAATTTCGCTCAGGAGGGTAATTCCGTGCAGAAAGGTGTGTTCTGGGGACAGGCTAGAAGACACTTCTAAGTTCACCACTGCCTCCTGAGTGACACCACCATCGCTGTTCGTGAGCAAGGAACACGCTTGGGGTAATTCAGCTGCTGCTGCTAAGGCGTTCATACCAGCCAAAGGGTCATCCATTTTGATATCCAGAGGTGGGACTGGGCAGGAATACATCTCATTCCTGTAGATGGGGGCTTCTACCGTGGGTTCCTCCTCTTCCTGAAGCAGGCTGGGAAATTCCCTGTTTGAGGGAGAACTGATATGGGGCATTTCTACAGCCAACGGTGACTTCTCAGGCTGAGGGACTAGTCCTATCTCAGACTGTTCAGTGTCTCTCTGTAACAAACTTCCACCATAGTCATGAATGAGGCAAGTTTCGCTGTCATTGGTCTCGTCTGCTTGGGTTTCCATCTCCACCGAGCAGGACATCCCTGGGTAGGCAGCTTGGCAATCCTCAAGAACTTCCTCGTGGTCTGAAGTCCTGAGGGCTTTGCCGTGGTGATGCAACTGAAGATCACAACCATCGGCATCCTCAACAGGGAGGGCAACCGAAGTTGCCATACCCAGGACCTCCATCTCCTGCTCACAGCTGCCTTCTTCCTGGCTATTGTCCATCTCCATCTCTGTTTTCACCCGTTCTTCCAAGGACTCTTCCTCCTCCACAGCCTGGATGGGTTTGACAATCTTGGATGGGGAAAGATGGATAGGCTTCACCTCTGGAGAAAGTGTCAAGCGCTCGGGACTGCTGGTAGGCAGAGGGACACTGGAGCCCAACTCATCTGCATCGGATGTAGCGGTTGGCTGGAGGAGGTATGGGTAGTGTCTTCTGAAGGAGTCTGGAAGGGACTGGAATGGATAGCCGGATGGAATCTCTGCAAGAGGGCAGCAAAAATGAAAAACTGGAAGACAAGTCCCACATTTTCTGAGGAGGGTCCCTAACATTTACAATAGTCCTCAACCTTTCCAGACTAGAGGAATTTATTTTCCAAACTTCACCATTGACTTGAGTCAAAATCTCCCATTCTAAAAAGGAAGGAAGGAAGGAAGGAAGGAAGGAGAGAAAGAAAGAAAAAAGAGAAAGAAAGAAAAAAGAGAAAGGAAGGAAGGAGAAAGAAAGAAAGAAGAAAAAAAGAAAGAAAGAAAGAAAGAAAGGAAAAAAGGAAAAAAGAAAGAAAGAAAAAAGAAAGGAAGAAAGGGAAAAAAAGAAAGAAAGAAAGAAAGAAAGAAAGAAAGAAAGAAAGAAAGAAAGAAAGAAAGAAAGAAAGAATTTCAGTTAACCGGTTTTGGGCACTCAACTGCACAATATGGTGGAACTCCTATTGTAGGATGGAAGTCATCTCAGACCGATCTGCTTACATAAACGTTCACATCTTTTTCAAGGGAGAAAAGGAGCTTTGGGAAAGTGGCAGAATTAGGAAAAGACCAAACAGGAAATTAAGTGGATTAAAAAACAGCGGGGCTGTGTACCTGGAAATAACGTCTGATATGAAGCAGAGGTCTCTTTTTCCAGCTCCAGCTCTTTCTTCTCCATGTTCTCAGCTTCCTCCTCTTCCTTAGGAGGAAGGTTAGGGGCAGGGGGTGGAGAAGCAGGAGGCGGGCTAGATGGATGAGTGATGGGAGTCGTGGGATAGGAATAGGTCGGCTGGCTTGGTGGTTCCTCCAACTTTTGGATAACCTCAGCTTTGAGCACCGACACGGAAGAGGACCTGGGCGACAGCGGAGGAGGGCTGATCGCCTTATTGTAGGACGCAGAAGTGCTTGGAGACAAAACTGGAGGCTTCCGGTGCAGAAGGCTTGAGGCAGACGTTGGCAAACCTGATTTGGCATTGTCCAGGTTCCGTTTAGTGATCTTCTCTTCCATCTCTGCCCGCTGTTCGCTGGCTTTTAGCCTCTCCTGTTGAGAGAAAGGAGATCTGAAATAGTGGTGGTTCTCCACCGATGCTACATCAACCACAAAGGGGACCCAGAAGTAAACTAGGGTTGGACACAAGGCAGGTCATTCAAAAGTTGATTAGAAGTGACAAATGCCTGGAAACGCAGGCGATTTTTTCCCCCCTGCAATAACGGGAGCAAGCTTTTGGACAGAACAAATTGTGGACCTTCAGATGTTCAAGAAATATGGATTAATGCATGGGCTGGATTAGAGTTTCTCATAGACAACTTGGTTTTCACCAATTGTCCTACTTTGCCTTGTATAAAAGTTGTCCAGGAATAACAACAATATGAAAAGGCCATAAGCTATAAGGCCCAGAACCAAAAAATGATAAGTGGTGATTCTTCCAAGCTGAGTTCTTTATTGTTTCACAACGATAGACAGAATCTTGCCAGACTAAAGTCTCCACTATCGGCATCTATCTTATACTCTGGGAACTATTAGGGAGGAGCTGTCCTCACCCTCTTTCTCTCACACCGATATCTGGGCTGAGTTGCCTCCTAACTCCTCCGTAATGCAGCCTCTCCATCCTGGGGGACCACCTCCTTACTACATTCCACCACATCAGTCTAGCTGATTTAATTAATGCTAAGTAGGATCTAGCCAGGTCTTCTCCATTCATCACATCTGGAGACCCATTTTCAGAAAGGAGAGACAGATGAGGTTGGTTTCCCAAAGGCAGTTGCAAGAGTTGAAGCCAAGGGTTAAGACCTACCACCAACTGGGCATGGGCAGCCTGTTGCTGCAGGAGGTATAGCTCGTGCTGACGGATCAGCTGCTGGTGAGATAAGAGCTGGAGCTGGTGAGCGTGTTGAAGGGAGCTCCTGGTAGGAGAATATATGGCAGGCCAAAGAGGAGGAGCACGGTCCATCAGTTCTGCTGGAATGAAGACACAGATTGACTTGAAAACCCATCCAAACCAGAATTCAAGGACTAAGCAACCTGGAGGTGGTCTATGTGCCACTCAGTTGGCCACATATGAACTTTACCCAAAACATGCCAGGCGGAAACAACGAGGCCCATATGTGTAGAGTTCAAGCTAACTACTTTATGTTCTGCCTATAATACAGGAATCTCCCTAGTGTCATGGTTCCGACAAATGAGTCCAGTTAAAGCAGAACTCCGAGGCTTGAGTTTTCCTCTAAGAACAGGTTTATTGGCTACAAAGTCTCTGCCCGGTCAAAAATGAAACCAAGACTAAAGTCCCCCCACCAAGGAGTAACAATATTACAAAGTTAAACTTCCCACCCCAAAACTATGCAATTAATTACATCTCCCAATAGAATAGTTTGGCGGGGTTTCTAACATTAGGCACAACCCCCCAATCTAATGAACAGAAATGACCTTGGTTCCCACGGGACAGGAATTTGTTTAGGCTAGCATGAAACTCCCCATCTCCTCCCCCCCAATCTTGTGGCAACCAAAAACAAGCAAGATGGCTTCAGCCAGTTCCATTGCAGAGTTGACACCTAGTCTGTAAGCCTACTCTTGTGAACAATTAGATAAGGCTCCAAGGAACTTAGGCAGGGTCAGTTGTAACCCTTTTGTGATTGCCCAGTGACTCCAGGATAACTCCATGCTTGACCCCCTCCTCCCTGCCAGGCTGGTGCTTCCCAATAAGTATCTCTTGTCAGCCATTCCTGGTGGATCAGGCCAGTGGCGTAGCGTGGGTTGTCAGCACCCAGGGCAAGGCAAGTAATTTGCGCCCCCCCTCCACAGTGGGCGGCGACCCGGCGGCTCGGATCAGATTCGCACAGCCAGCACTGCAGAGAGAGTGAGTGAGCCAGGCAGGGGCAGAGAGCTGCGAGTGCGAGCGCGCCCCCCAGATGTTGCACCCGGTGCGGCCGCCCCCCCCTGCACCCCCCACGCTACGCCTCTGGATCAGGCAAGAGATGACCAGATTCTACCTTATTGAACACAAACAATAACTTGCACATCTGAAGGTACAGCTCTCTTTGGGTACCTACCAAAGTGGGTCAGGTGTTCACTGGGGATCATGACAAGCTGGCCGGATTGAGGATCTCTGGCAAATTGGTATGCAGAGGGGAGCGCTCCCCCCATGCCAGAAGGAAAAGCAGGGGCCATGCCTTGGTGCAATGAAGGGTGCCCTGCAAAGAAGAGAAACCGCAAGTGAAAACGATCAAAGGTCGCATGAGACCTGGTGAGATTGTGCCTCAACAAAGATATTTTAGGATTGTACAGCTGGTCACCCAGGGAAAGCGTAGATATGCATGGATAAATGCATAAATGCATCCAGGTCCTAGTTGTCTCAAAGGTGCCTTTTCAAAAGCACTTTTTTTCAAGGAAAAAAATAGCTTTTTTGTTCCTTCCACAAGTTTGGGGGGCAGTTTTTTTTCAAGGGAAAAAAACAATGTTTTTCAAGGAAAAAAACCAGGGCTGTTGCCTTGTGAAAAAGCACCTTTGAGACATGCATGGATAATAAAGCAACTGCTGCATCGTTTTCAATTCTAGTCCCTTGGGGTGTCTAGAATCATCGCAGGCGCCCACTGTGTTAAGTGACAACATACAAGCTGAAATAATTCATTTTCCAAGAGCATAAAAAACACACATATGAGATTGCTGGACATCAGCATATTTGTTGGGAAACCCTGCTGGAGAATGTGAAATGAATGGGCTTTTTCAAACTTAAAACACTGCCCGGGGGGTGGGTTGAAAAAGAGGGCCTTTCACAAAATTTCCTGCCGAAAACCCTCCAGAACGAAACATTCACACACACCCCTGATGGATAGTCTAAAGAAGGAGGCAACTCGGCTTTCATTTGATAACCTTACCGTAAGGGTGGCCAGTAAGCCACATGGACGAACTGCTGCTTCTGGGTAACCACGGATGGGTCGCCAGGTGTGGTGTGGGGTCACCAGTCCACCGTCCTGAACCAGTCAGGGGTGGTCCCCCAGTCACCATGAGGTTGGAGTTTAAGCCACTGGTAGCACAAGTAGCCGGATGGATCCGAGCAAAATCAGCCAATTCTTTGCTTTCTCTGGGGAAAATAAAAAGAAGAGGGGCGGGAGCTTAGGGACCCAAGTCTTGATGGGTTTCAAACATGGTCCTTCTGTTCTTCATCGGGAGGGGAAATAACAACACTTCAATGGATGGTGGAAGGCATTTGTGGAAGAGTTTCAAAATTGAAGGAGGAGGAGGAGGAGGAGGAAGAGAAGAAGGAAGAAGAAGAAGGAAGAAGAAGAAGAAGGAAGAAGGAAGAAGGAAGAAGGAAGAAGGAAGAAGGAAGAAGAAGAAGAAGAAGAAGAAGAAGAAGAAGAAGAAGAAGAAGAAGAAGAAGAAGAAGAAGAAGAAGAAGAAGAAGAAGAAGAAGAAGAAGAAGAAGAAGAAGAAGAAGAAGAAGAAGAAGAAGAAGAAGAAGAAGAAGAAGAAGAAGACGACGACGACTAGGACTGTGTGGTCCTTGATGTTCTTTGAACGTGGTTGTTTTCTTGTAGACATTTCATGACCCAACTAGATTACATCATCAGTGTGAGGAGGAGGAGGAGGAGGAGGAAGAGGGGGTATCCAGATAACTTCTGAACTTCATAGGAAGTTCACTTAGCCCCTTCTTCATTGTCCTTCCACCAGCCAGCAAGAATGTTTTTGCTTAGACTAGATGGTTAGCTTGTTGAATTTATCTACATTTTTTTTTTGCTTGGCAGTTCTGTCTTTCTCCCTGCTGTTTATTTGCTTTTGCTTTTTGTGGCATGTGTGGCTAAAATATACTTCTCCATTTACAGATAACTTTGGGGAGCTGCGCCTTTCAGACTGCAAAACTGCGGGCAGAAAAGGCCCGAGGTTAGAGCTAACGCCGAGCTAGGCAAAGCATCCCGAGCCTAAGGAAGATCACCTGAGCAGTTTCTCCTGGTCTCGCTCCAAACGGCTTGCTAGGAGGTGGTTTTCTCGAAGGCGTGGACGGTCGTCCCCACAGTCCTCATCCAGCCGTCCGTGTCCTAAGGGGCAACCGAAACAAAGCCTCCTGTAAATATAATCAAACGTTGAGAATTCTCCAGCCAACGGTTGAAGGTCTAGACCAAAGGAGGTCCCCAACCTTTGGGGCACCAGGGACCGGTTCCGTGGAGAGAGGTTTTTCCGTGGACCGGAGGAGTGCGTGGTTTTGTGTGCTGCCTGCATCTCGTGGATGGGGCTTTGCTTGTTTGTGTGGACCGGTTGCTGGCATGCCGCGGTCCGATACTGGTCCAAGGCCTAGGGGTTGGGGACTCTGTTCTAGACCTCTCTTCAAGAACGACCAGGATCCCAAGATCCCGGATGGAGAAGCCTGAAGATACAGTTAATAGTATAATGGTTAAGAGATCAAGTGGAACCAGAAGGACAGATCATGTCTCCGCTTAATCAGGAAGCTTCAAATGCCTATAGATAAATTCCTGGTTCTGCTCCCCAATGCTGCTAGTCCTTAACGTAAAACTGTTCATTTAGTGACCGTTCAAAGGTACAACGGCACTGAAAAAGGGACGTATGACTGTTTTTCACATTTGCAGCATCCCCGCGGTCACGAGATCAAAATTCAGAGGCTTGGCAACTGACTCGTATTTATGACGGGTGCAGAGTCCCGGGGGGAGGGGTCACGTGATCCCCTTTTGCGACTTTCCGACAAGCAAAGTCCACGGGGGAGCCCAATTCACTTCACAACCACGTTACTAACTTCACAACTGCAGTGATTCCCTTAACCACCGCGGCTAGAAAGGTCGCAAAATGGAGAAAAAAAATCACTTAACCAATGTCTCACTCACTTAACAACGGAAATTGTGGGCTCCCTTGAGGTCATAAGTTGAGGGCAACCTGTAATAAGAAGATAATCTTATCTTCCATCACAAATGGTCAGTAATTTTTTTTTTCCCCTTTAAGAACCTGACATTTGGGATTTGTTTGCCTTCCATCTTCTCGGTCATCCCTGTGGATACTCTTTTTTTTTTCTCTCTCAAAAGGTGGTTTAAATCGTCGCAGGCTGATGATTGTAACTAGGTTTCTCCTAAAGAAGCCACCTCATTCTTTTCAATCACTTTTATTTCCCTGGCATGTTTCCGAACCCCACTGGCACCCCATCCAGGGCACTGCAGCTAGAACCCAAAAACCATAAAACAGCCTACCCCATAATTTCCTTGCTGGCTTAGGAATAATGGTGAATCAGCCTTTCAAAAGGGAGGTCCCGTGTGGCTGTACTGGGAGGGGGGCGTTCTGCATGCCCCTTAATGTCCCAAAGACAACTGACAAACTGCCATTTCATAACCCGCCCCCTCCCCAAATCCTCAATAGGCAATCTTGTATTTATAAATTTCCTGACATGACATATGAAGTCCGTCTGAGCAAAATTTATCTCCGTGCAAAATTCAATCGGTTATGCACAGAGCCGGGAGGGAGGGAGACCGGTTTCTGTGTGTGTGTGTGTGTGTGTGTGTGTGTGTGTGCGTGTGTGAAAAAAATATCTCTGGAGGCCCCGTTTCCTTGGCGACCAACACCCCTCTTCAATGTGTGGTTTGGCTCACCAAATCCTCCTAGATTAGCCAAGTAATCCCCCCCTTTTGCTTTTCTCTCTCTTAAAAGGGTTTGCACCTTCGAGCGCCCTCCGCTTGGCGCAGAGCAACTCAATATTATTAATTTTTTTTTAAAAAAAAAAGGAGGAAGAAAGTCTCTTGGCACGCAAGGATGGGAAAAGGGTGGAGGGGCGAGGGAGAATTGGGGAGGGGGGCCGCTGCGAGACTGGGCAAAAAGGAGAGCCTTGTGTGCCAATTCCATTGCTTAGCAACCAGACAAAGTACAGTCCTTGTTTGCCAGCTCTTATTTCTGCTCAGTAAATTACATTTAACAGAGGAGGGGTGGGGGGAGAGCAGGGGATGGCTGGGGAGGGGGGTACATGGGGATGGGGGGGGGGTTGGAAGCTTTCAGACCAGCTCAAACAAACACATCTCCTTTGTTGGCTACCAGTCCCGGTTCTTGGCTCCAGACGCAAAGAGGCTGTGGGAACGCAGTCGGAAAAATGAAGTCGCTGGCCGCTGCACACAAAAGGGCTGAACGGGGGGGGGGCTGGGGGGTTCCAGCGGATGGACAGATGGATTGACAAGAGAGATCTCCAGCTTCCCTTTTCTCTCTGCAGGACCAGCAGGAAGGCATCCGAGCAGGTTTGGACTGCAGCTGGCTGCACCCCCTACCCAAAATGGAGAGGTGGGCACCGACGGAAAGGGGGCACCGATGCGCTTGGAAGGACACACAGCTTGTGAGTTGGCAGGGAGAGAGTGGGGGTCCCTATGGGCAAAATTTAAGCTGCTACCCGACACACACACCAATTCAAATTTCAGCCACATTCTGCCTCCGTGCACCCCCCAAATTCAAGGGTCTCCTTCTACAGCCAGCATGTGTGTGGGGAGGGACTTGGGAATATGTTCTTTTCCCCCCCCCATCTCAAAATCTGGGGAATGTCTGGCCAGCAACCAATTGAATTACTCTTACAAAAGTAGCAAAGCAAGAGGGGGAAGGACCACTATCCACGATTTCAGTGGCCATCAGTTCTCGTTGGGTTTCTCCGATCTCTCAACAAGATGGACACCATTTTTATTCCAGTTCGCACACCTACAGGCCAGTGTCCTTAGGGGGGAGGGGGGTCAGAAATGTCAAGAGGGTGGTCTCCATCGTGCGATTTAACCCCCACCCATTTTTTTTAAATATGCCTCTAACCCCTGAAACATCACCATCTTGGGAAATTATCCAGAATTGTACATTTCGGTTAATTTTGTTCATCTCCCCGATGCTCTCTCCCTGGCGTCATTCACCAAAGGTAAGCGAGTGATTAACCAAATGGATCAATTAGAAAACTCAACATCGTAATTATTAGTTTAAGCTTTGGCTGGGCTTTTGCCCACACGCCACACTGCCACAAATTCGTGCCTCCATCACCGTAAGCTGCCAAATCAACAAAACCTACCAGGATTAAAACCAAACTTGCCTTGACAACGCCTGGTTAAACACTGGAGGGAAACTCAGTTGGTTTTCACTATTTCACAGCACCACTGCAGACCGTCCTCAACTTACGACGGTAAATCGCCTGACTCCATGGTGGTTGTAAGTCAAGGATTTCCTGTACACATTTTGAGAATTCAAGGAAAGCTGGCTGGACTGTTTACCTGAGTTCCTAGACATAGTTCAGCAGGGAAACACAAGGTGAGCGAGGTGGGCAGTATTTAAAATGGGATAAATAAATAAAATAAATATTGGTACCAGTCTGGAACCTCTTCAACAGCCACCTTTGGGTAAAAATATTATGGTTTTCCATCAAAGGGTGAAGTTAAGCTTCCCCTCCATGTTCTCCATTCATCTCCTTATTTTAGAGGGGCTAAATGCCATGTCCAGGGACCCCAATGTTTGTGCAGCTTTTCTAATAGATTATACCCATTCAAAAACAGAGGATAGTCTCTGTAAAGCATCTTAATTTCCAATAAACGTCTGCTTGCTCTCGCTCTCTCCCACCTCCAATCAGCTTTCACAGAAAATTAAAAATGGATTTTGAACATGGTTATCTACCTGCCTAGAAAGAAAAAAAGGCAGGGGATAAAACGTAGGTGGACTGGTAACTTTTGAGGGTACGGACAAGATAACGGGGACCTGTTGAACCTTCTGGATCTATCTATCTGCACCCTCTCTAAAAAGGCCAGCCCCATCTGCCATTTTGTGGGAGTGCCCACGACATGCTCTTGAAATGCCACATTGGTTGAAAAACAGGCTGGCTGCAGTGAAGCAATTTTTTTTTTTAAAAAAAAAAAGCAAACTGCAATAAAATGTAGATGGAAATACACTGCAGACATCAGCAGAACCACACGTGACCCACTGAGAAATTTAACTGGAGGGGGGGGGAGAGGGAAGTTGGATAGCCGTTACCGTGACTCACTCTAACAAAATGTTCCCCAATTTATTCCCACAGAGCTAAGTGGTGTCTGCGAGCTTTCCATAGACAAGACTCGATTTATTTATCTTTATCTTATTATTTTTTTAAAAAATAAAAAGTTGGGGGGGATAGCAAATACATACAGAGAGGCCACGGTTAGAAATCAAGGCTCGGCACACTCTGAAGTTGCCAACTAGCAAAATGAGAGGCAGAGGGAGAATTCGTAATTCATAATAATTCAAACAAGACGTCCAGGGAGATTCTCAATTCTCCAAAGTCATAGTTATCCCAAAGGTGGGGGGGGGGTTGGGTTTTTTTTTCCCCCTCAAAAGGCAACTGGACTTTCTTGGTTTTTTTCCTTGAAGACATTTCTCTTCTCTAGTTCAGAGAGTGCTAAGGACCAGCTGTCTGCAAGGAATATAAATCCTTCCATTCTGCACCATCAGAACTAAAGAAGCTTCTTGGAGGAGAAGCGAAACGCCTTCAAGGAAAAATAAAAGTTGCCTCTTGAAAAAGCACCTTTAGGACACCTAAAACCAGACCTGGGTCCCTTCCTTCCCCACTTATTAGCTGCTTACCATTCCATTTCCGCCACCCCTGTCCTGCAGATGTTCTCTACCGCAGCCCCCTTGCCCTATGGGAACTGTAGTCCGAAGAGCTGGCGGGGATCCAGACTACGGAGTGCTATAATTTGGCGATTAGGAAAGTCAAGCCAACCTTCCAAACTCTTTCCTCCATCTTTACTTGGCAATATTTCACGATTTCAGAGAAGGCTTAGCTGAAATCTCAACCGAAGTTGCGCGAGCGCCTTTGGCGCTGGCTACCACAATCTCACAAAAGACCTGCAATTTTCATTTGGCCACCAAATTGTGGCGGGGACAGAAGAGATCACACAACACGGCGGGGCTGGCTTATCTCCCCACTCAGTAGCCTTCCGGATTAATTTTCTCTAACCACACCTGGTCTGGAGCTTAACTTTGGGTTTCCAGGATCACTCTTGAGAACCAACAGAGATCTACTAGATTCCACATCCGGAATGGTCCAGAACCACAAGGCTTTCCATCCCAAATAGCTGCCATCGTTCAACGCTCCTCATTCAAATGGCCATTTCTTCCTTTTTCATTTAATTGTGTCCCCAATTTTAATTACGATGTGTCTGTTGTACGCAGCTACACCCGTCTCCTCTTGCAATTATTCACGCGGCAGAAAACGCTGGGATGTGGTGGCCTCAAACGTTGACTTTGGGTGTGGTTTGGTTTTTAAAAATGAAAGGCAGCTTAGATTCTCTTTCAAATCAAAAAAGCAGCTTAGTTGGGAAGGAGCTCTTAGCATCTTACACAAACAAACCCGAGAATTAAGTGACAGTGATTTACTTCGGGGCGACAGTATGTCACATACACCCAAGGAGGCAAGCTAAAAAATGTCCAGCAGATCAACATTTATCCCTAAAAGCAGCAGAGAATAAACTTCTTAACATTTTTTTTTAACATCTCCTTTCTCGTTCATTTTTTCCCCCTTCTGGTCAACTGTAAACCTATAGACCAAATCACTTTTTTTTTCTCCCTTTCCATTGATTTTAAGCCGTTTAAGGAGAAAAGCATGGTGTAAGAATGCTTTTTAAAAAATAATAAGAACAATAAAATCTGCCCAACAGGGACTAGCAGCTTGGAGTAGATTGAAGCAATCCACACTCAAAAGGGATCTTGCCTGGTGGTGTCTCCTGTAAACACCAGACTAGAATTCTCCACAAGCAGAAGGAACTAGATTCAAGAAGGTTAGTCCTCCATCTATATGACGTGTTTGTGTATTGGGCTTGTTCTCTTATACCGTGTGTTAATTTTGTGCGCAAAACACAGCAGTGCAACAGTGACACCCTATGGCATAGCCAATGCATTTCCTTGTCGACTTGGTTTCTTCCCCAAAAATAAAAATAAAAATGGAAGCTTGCATGAAAATATGAAGCTCCTTCAACCCTACCAAGATGGTTGACCCTGACATCTGGTATCAGCCTCAGATAGGAAGGCCTTGTAACCGTCTCCTTGTTTTGACCATGAAAACAAAACTGACACAGAGAATTCACTAGGCACAAAGGTTCTTCACAAATGAAGGCGAATCGACGGCACGTAGAATCCTGGGACGCCCAGGATAATGTTGCTGGGTCTAATCTGGATCAGTCACAGGGACCAGAGGTTTACGCTTCCGAGCTTTCGGATTCATGCTGAAGACCATCTCCTCTCACCAGAATGTTTGCTATGGGCTATTCTCTATTCCAGGGGTCTTCAAACTTGGCCACTGTAAGACTTGTGGACTTCAACTCCCAGAATTCCTCAGCCAGCCCTCAGGGCTGGCTGAGGAATTCTGGGAGTTGAAGTCCACAAGTCTTACAGTGGCCAAGTTTGAAGACCCTTGCTCTATTCTATTCTAGCCAGCCATCAACACCCCAATCAACAAATAAAAAAGCCACCTACAACCAAGCACCACGAAAAGCACACACTGGTGAGAGAGAAGTTCCCTGAAAAAGGGGTCCAGCACAAGTCCAAAAGCTCAGAAGACAAATCCTTTCTTCCCGGTGACCGACCCAGATTGGATCCTGCAACAAAGTTCTTCTGTAAAACGGCAAGTCTCTTCTCTCTCCTTCTAGGAACAGCACTACCATAATAATCGACACCATCACAACTCTTTGGCTCAAAGGTCACCTTGGTTATCCACTCTCTGACTTTCTTGTCCAAACGTTCCAAAGATGCTAACAATTTGGAGAATTCCCACAGCCGATTCCCATCTCGCCAACCTTCCCATAACTCCCTCATCGATACCGCCAACTGTCCCATCCAGAGCTTGGCGCTTCCCTGCCCACAGCCTACCTTTCACGTTACTCAAGGAGAAGGACCGATCGCGGTCCACGAGCCCCAGCTTTCCGCCACTGCTGTTGTCCTTCTGACGGGCCACCGCCACCGCGATGCCAACGGGGAGATGTCTCACTTCCACCTCTCCTTGAGATCCGATGCTCTCTCGTCCGAAAGATTTGGCACTTTCCGGTCGTTCCGGTTCCTTCTTCAGCTGCTTGCCGGCTTGGTGGGACAGCAGCTGCTGGACCTTGGGGGAAGGCTGTCGACCAGGGTCCAGCTTCATGTTGCCCAGACCCCCAAAAGGGGTTTTCTTGCCAGCCCCCTGCCGTGAGGATGCCTCCTTAGCAAAGCTCCCGCTGTACTTGATGAGGCTTTGCATGGCAGATCCTTCACCGTGCGACGGAGGAGGGTGGAGGCCGTCTGCCGCGCTCCGGGCTCCCACGACTGAGGACCTCTGTAGGTTGCTGGGCTCCAGATAGGTCTTCTTGACTTCCTCCTCCACCCGGTTGGCATGGTTGTGTTGGGCAGCCAGAACAGCCATCTGGGTGGTGGCAAAATTGCCCATTTCAAAAGGCTTCCACTTTTGTTCCGGGGGCTTCAATTGTTGGCTGGGATCTAAATGCTGCCGGGAGGAAGAGGACAAGGACGAGGATGAGGAAGAGGTGTCCAAAGTGCCATAGATCTTCGCCGCTTCTTTGCAGCCAGGTCTTTGAAACCGGTCCCGCTCACAAGAGTGATGTTCTGGCTCCAAGCCAGCTTTGGGCAAGTCCTTCAAAGGGAGGAACTCCCTGTTTTCGGGGGAGCGTAATCTTGGCCTGTTCAAGAAGGTTTCTGAAGCCCCCTGTTTCTTCAGGAACATGGAGTTGGCCCTGATGACCGAACTTTTCTCCCGCAAGACCTCCATCCGCTTGGCATCTCCATGGATGGAGAACTCTTGGGCCAAAAGGTTGTGAGAAGCATCAGCCAGGCACCTCTTGGGCACCGCCTGGAGGACCCCCACTCGGTTGGCAGTAGGGACCTCCTTCTCCTTCAGTTTGGTGTTATCCCGGGCTTGGGAGGCTATCTGAATGGGGCCTTTTCTCTCGTCATAAGCCTCCAGGGAAGGCATGAAGGTGGGCGCGATGACCTTGTGCTCTCTCCCGGACTCCTTGGTCAAGGGGAAGATGGTGTACATGTTGGGGTGGATCGGCTGGGGAGGGAAGGCCGAGGGCGGGGGCAGCTTCCCGGGTTGAGCTGGAGAAGGACAACTGCAGGCCACGTGCAAGTTGGCCACCGAACTGACCGCCGAGTCGACTTTCTTCAACCGGTCGGAGAAGACGTAAGGAGGAGGCCTCACATTCTCGTCATGTCTGCTGAGGTCCTTGGGACAGTGGTCCAGCTCCGAGCCCTGGGCGCTTCCGGCCGTGTTGCAGTTGCTGAGTGAAGAGGTCTGAAGTGGGTTCTTGGACTTTGGTTCTCCGCTGAAGACCCCCCGGTTGGGCAAGTGCTCCGCCAGGAAGGGAGACAAGCGTTCCCCAACCTTAACGGCCTTCTCAAATCCGTTCGTTCTCCTCTCGTTGTCCGGCTTGGTGTCCTGGGTGAGGTCCACCACGCTGTGAGGCCGGGACTCCTCGCGCAGCTTGGCGTCCTTCTTGGCCAGAGACAAGGAGAGGTTGCCCCGGTAAGACCGGTCCTTGCCACCGAGCTCTTTGGGGCCATCCTTGGAGGTCCTGTGGGGGTGCCCAAAGTCCTTTTCGTGGAGCAGGACGCTTGAGGTGGGGTTGGGGACTGCCCTGGACGGTGTGGCCTGGGGGTGCAAGGCAGCTTGTCCTGCGTGCCCAGCAAGGTAAAATCCATCTGCAAATCAAAGAGGGAGGGGGGAAACAGCAGAGGGAGGTCAATTCTCTTGGCCACACAAATCCAAGTGTACACAACAGTTCAAGGATGAAGTGTACTGGCCCTAAAACGTGCCAATTCAGATGTTTTTTGACCTTGGAACAGATGGTTTCAACCTCTAATTTGCAGGCAAAATGGCAAGGGAGGGAGGGAGGGAGGAGATGGAAATGAGAAGAAGGAAGGAAGGAAGGAAGGAAGGAAGGAAGGAAGGAAGGAAGGAAGGAAGGAAGGAAGGAAGGAAGGAAGGAGGGAGGGAGGG
>NW_015387190.1:30641-52603 GCF_001527695.2 Protobothrops mucrosquamatus | reverse complement strand
AGGAAGGAAGGAAGGAAGGAAGGAAGGAAGGAAGGAAGGAAGGAAGGAAGGAAGGAGAGACTAACCTTTTGGGGTCTCGAAGAGGCTGTGCTGATTCAACTGAGCAAGTAAGGGGGTCCCGCTGCCGTGGGGTTCCAGGTGACTCAAAGGAATGTATGAGGGGTAGAGACCACTTGGCAAGTGGGAGAAACCTGAAAAGGAAGAAAAACTCACAGATCAGCTCAGGATTCAAAGGGCTCTCCCCCATGTTGCTTTCTCCCTGCCCTTTCCCCTCCCACCCTCCCTCTAATGCCCTCTTTTTTTTCCTTAGCTTTTTGGTATTTTCTTTTAAATTTAATAAAAAAAAAAGTTCCATTAAGAAACCAAAAAAAAAAAAAGTCAGAGCTGTTCAACTTTCCTGCTGACTGCCTTCTTCCCTCCCTCCGTTTGTTTTGTCAAAAATATGAGTGGGGGGGGGAGGAAACCCTGACAAAAATGAGCTGAGTTGACAGTTAGCAACGTTACCCCTCAAAACAACCCCCCCCCCAAATTCCTGAAAATGGTCGAGAAACGGAGACCAAACAGCTTCCTCAATTCCTTCTGCAATTTATTTGGCCACGGAGACAGAGCTGGTGGCCACTGAAGGGAAGTCAAAAGCCCAACCTCCCACTTCTCCATCAACTCCCAGTCCCAGGCCGCAGCTGACACCCCCATCGCCCCCCCCCCATTGAGGAAATAGGTCTGCAGATGCTTGGCGATTCCGTTTCCATCTAGCGGGGCATCAGGGGTTTGGGAATCCTTGAAGCCGAGACAGACTGTAAAATGATGGGCTTGGCGGTCAAAGTCATGGGGAAGGAAGTCAACCGGGGGGGGGAGGACGAGAAGGACGCCTTGGGGCTTTGATAAGAGGGGACCTTCAACTCGGCTAAGTTGTGGTCTCACAACCCAACCCGCAAGCAGTGGGTGCCAGGAAGGCAATCATTGTGCAATTCAGAGAAAGGGGAAATGTCACCGACATTTTGACAACCCTCCAGGTTGCAAGAGAAAAAAAAAGGAAAGAAAAACCCAATGCAAAAAAGGTAAACATTAAATTAAAAAAAAATTAAAGACCCTCAGGTTAAGACATCTTGCCCCCAAAAATGGGAGACCTCAGTTTTAGTCTGGGTGTCCTTGGGCCAATCACCAGGAGACTGTGAGTTCTAGTCCCGTCTTAGGCGTGAAAGCTGGCTGGGTGACTCTGGGCCAATCACCAGGAGACAGTGAGTTCTAGTCCCACCTTAGGCATGAAAGACAGATGGGTGACTCTGGGCCAATCACCAGGAGACGGTGAGTTCTAGTCCCGCCTTAGGTGAGAAAGCCAACTGAGTGATTCTGGGCCAATCACCAGGAGACGGTGAGTTCTAGTCCCGCCTTTGACGTGAAAGCCAGCTGGGTGACCTTGGGCCAATCACCAGGAGGTGAGTTCTAGTCCTGCCTTATGTGAGAAAGCCAATTGAGTGACTCTGGGCCAATCACCAGGAGACGGTGAGTTCTAGTCCCACTCTAGACATGAAAGACAGATGGGTGACTTTGGGCCAGTCCCTCCCTCTCAGCCCAATCCACCTCACCGGGTTGTTGTGGGAGAAAAATAGGAGGAAGAAAGAGTTTTAGGTGCCGGCTGGCGACCCCCAGGGGGAGGGTCTTCTCTGTGGGTGCCCCCACCCTCTGGAACGAACTACCCCCCGAGATTCGGATAATTCCGGATCTCCTTACCTTCCGTCACGCCCTCAAGACATGGCTCTTTCAGCAAGCGGACCTGACCTAGGGTGGATTTTATACTGGGTTTTTTAGGAATTTGGAAGACGCAACTTTAAATTTGGTTTAATTCGGTTTTAAGGGGGGGATTGTATATATGTTTTGGTTTTAAGTATGTTGTGCGCCGCCCTGAGTCCCGTCGGGAGAAGGGCGGCATATAAATTAANCGTTACCCCTCAAAACACCCCCCCCCCCCAAATTCCTGAAAATGGTCGAGAAACGGAGACCAAACAGCTTCCTCAATTCCTTCTGCAATTTATTTGGCCACGGAGACAGAGCTGGTGGCCACTGAAGGGAAGTCAAAAGCCCAACCTCCCACTTCTCCATCAACTCCCAGTCCCAGGCGGCAGCTGACACCCCCATCGCCCCCCCCCATTGAGGAAATAGGTCTGCAGATGCTTGGCGATTCCGTTTCCATCTAGCGGGGCATCAGGGGTTTGGGAATCCTTGAAGCCGAGACAGACTGTAAAATGATGGGCTTGGCGGTCAAAGTCATGGGGAAGGAAGTCAACCGGGGGGGGGGGAGGACGAGAAGGACGCCTTGGGGCTTTGATAAGAGGGGACCTTCAACTCGGCTAAGTTGTGGTCTCACAACCCAACCCGCAAGCAGTGGGTGCCAGGAAGGCAATCATTGTGCAATTCAGAGAAAGGGGAAATGTCACCGACATTTTGACAACCCTCCAGGTTGCAAGAGGAAAAAAAAGGAAAGAAAAACCCAATGCAAAAAAGGTAAACATTAAATAAAAAAAAAAAATTAAAGGCCCTCAGGTTAAGACATCTTGCCCCCAAAAATGGGAGACCTCAGTTTTAGTCTGGGTGACTCTGGGCCAATCACCAGGAGACGGTGAGTTCTAGTCCCACCTTAGGCGTGAAAGCTGGCGGAGTGACTCTGGGCCAATCACCAGGAGACGGTGAGTTCTAGTGCCACCTTAGGCGTGAAAGCTGGCAGAGTGGGCCAATCACCAGGAGACGGTGAGTTCTAGTCCCGTCTTAGGCGTGAAAGCTGGCTGGGTGACTCTGGGCCAATCACCAGGAGACAGTGAGTTCTAGTCCCACCTTAGGCATGAAAGACAGATGGGTGACTCTGGGCCAATCACCAGGAGACGGTGAGTTCTAGTCCCACCTTAGGTGTGAAAGACAGATGGGTGACTCTGGGCCAATCACCAGGAGACGGTGAGTTCTAGTCCCACTTTAGGTGTGAAAGCCAACTGAGTGATTCTGGGCCAATCACCAGGAGATGATGAGTTCTAGTCCCGCCTTAGACGTGAAAGCCAGCTGGGTGACCTTGGGCCAATCACCAGGAGGTGAGTTCTAGTCCCGCCTTAGGTGAGAAAGCCAACTGAGTGATTCTGGGCCAATCACCAGGAGACGGTGAGTTCTAGTCCTGCCTTAAGCATGAAACTAGCTGGGTGACCTTGGGCCAATCACCAGGAGACGGCGAGTTCTAGTCCTGCCTTAGGTGAGAAAGCCAATTGAGTGACTCTGGGCCAATCACCAGGAGACGGTGAGTTCTAGTCCCACTCTAGACATGAAAGACAGATGGGTGACTTTGGGCCAGTCCCTCCCTCTCAGCCCAATCCACCTCACAGGGTTGTTGTGGGAGAAAAATAGGAGGAAGAAAGAGTTTTAGGTACGTTCTTCACCTTTATCAAAAAAAAAATAAACTAAACCACAAGATTTTGTGAACTTCCAAAGAAAGTCAGCAAACCGGCTTGCCGAAATCTCTGCAGATCAGATTTAGAATATAGGTTGAAGGTCTTCCTCTGGCCAAGAGGGAAAAAAAAGAAAAAAGAAAACTCAACTTTTTTTCTGAAAACAACAAGGATGTGCAAAAGCATGTTTGTAGATCAAAGGTGTCCCATACTGGCAACTTTGAGGACCTGTGGTGGCTTGTGGGAATTCAAGGAAATGAAATCCGCAGGTCTTAAAATTGCCAAGGTTGCACACGCCTGCTGTAGGCTGAAAAACAGAGTTGCCAAATTTCACCTGGGTAATAATAATAATAATAATAATAATAATAATAACAACAGCAACAACAACAACAACAACAATAAAGTTGGAAAGGACCTTGGAGATCTTCTAGTCCAACCCCCTGCTCAGGCAGGAAACACCATTTCAGACAAATGGCTGTCCAATCTCTTCTTGAAAATCTCCAGTGTTGGAGCATTCACAACTTCTAGAGGCAGGTTGTTCCACGGGTTAATTGTTCTAACTGACAGGTTGTGCAACACAACAATAAACCCTCCTTCTCTCAAAGGACAAATGTGACATTTCTACCACTGGTTCGATCATTTCCCTTTCTACAGTGCAGTCGTCGTTCGGGCTTTCCGTGCTCCCATTCCACCCCAAGGGAGGAACCAGGAAGCAATTATTCCAGACGCAGAAATGTCAGGAACCAGGGTGGCTTCATAGGAGGAACAAACGTGGGATAGACAAACAACCTCAACAGGAGCTGCGCCTCTTCTGTCACTTCCAACCCTCACCCCAGCTCAAATCCATCCATAAAGAGAAATTTGGAAGGAATTCTCAACCCTACGGTGAAGAAGCTTAAAAAAAAACCAGTGGAACAACCTGCCTCCAGAAGCTGTGGATACTCCAACACTGGAGGTTTTTAAGAAGAGACTGGACAGCCATTTGTCTGAAATGGTATAGGGTTTCCTGCCTGAGCAGGAGGTTGGACTAGGTGACCTCCAAGGTCCCTTCCAACTTTATTATTATTATAACTTCGGACGGCCACTAAACAAACAGTTGTAAAGCTGAGGATTTCCTGTGCAGGGAGTCCTCGACTTAACAATCATAATTAAGCCTGCCATTACGGTTGTTAAGTGGGTCGCTTACCAAAGTTTAACAAAATGTGTGAATCCAGTTATTTTGAATAGAGGCGGGGAAGACCGAAGCCTCTTTTTAACCTAGTTCATTATTATTATTAGTTTGTTATTCTGCCCTCTCTACCCTTCCTTTTTTTTTTCCGTTTCTCGTTTTTCGTGTTTTGAATAATTTTAAAACCACCCAGAGGTGCTGGGGAGTCGGGTGGCATAGGCACTTAAATAATAACAATAACAACAACAACAACAAAAAGAAGTCACACAACGGGTCCTCCTGCTTCTCAGCTTTTGATTTGGTAGCAGCTCTTTGAAAGTTGAGCCTCTCCTCTAAAGGAAAACAAAAAACAAAAAAAGATTCTAGTCCTTATTGGCCAGACTATAAAAGGGAAGACTCCATTCAACCTCCTGGCTAATCAGAGTTACTGGAAGCCAGGTGACACATACATGTATTATTATGGTTTGATCACGCAGTCAGCCAGATGTTTAGACTGGGTTTGGCATTTTTGTCTACCTACTGAGCCCCTCCCAAGGACCTAAGATAAGCAGATGTTGTTTCGTAATACGAAATGCCGCAGGGTTGTTACGATGATTACTAATCAGCCAGCTCTCCGTTAAACAAAAACTCAGAAGAAAATAAAAGCTAAACAGTCTTGTGTTGGCACACAAGTCTTAACCTTTGGGACCGCCAAACTCTTTGAACACCTGGGGAAATCTACAAAACCCATTCTCATAAAAATTAATTTAAATACACCAATACAGGCCCTACAAAGCAAGCCAGTCAGACCGAAATACAGTTATGAAAATATTTGTTTTAAAAAAAAATCATACGTGTAATGCAGTAATACATCCGCTAATTTATTCGCCCATCAAACCAATAACAGGACAGGCTAAATTTCAGGGGAAAATTAATGATAACCAAGGTTGTTGGGGTTTTTTTCCCCTACCCAAATTTTAAAGCCCCTCCAGGACTGTCTCTAAGCTGAGTGCTTCATGGTGCCAAGCTTAAGCCCCCCACCCCCAGCTTGAACAATCCATGTCCCCCCCCCCGCATGTCCCTATCCCCACCCAGCCTACCTCGCAAGATCCAGGTAAGCAATTACCACCTTCATATATAATATGCTCCCCTGTGCTCCTCTTTGGAGAAAGGGCAAGATGTAAACACAATAAAGGTAATTGCTTAATTGCTTAATCATTTTAAACCCAGAAGAGTTAATCGGCTAAAAAGGCATCTTTAAGCAGTTGGCAAGGCTGGCGAAAGGGTGGAGACTGTTGTGTGAGGAGAGGGGGGGGAGGGAGGGAGGGAGAGAGAGAGCAAAATCCTGCTTATGTGGCAGCGATGATGCCGTAAGGTTGCAATCATCAGAAGGGGAAGTGGCATGCAAGGAAACATGCGATGCGCAGCGCATGGCTTCTGCGGGACAGAAGGGCAGTGCAACAGCTGGGAATCTTTGGAGCACAGATCAGCGATCCACAAAGGAAAGCAGACAGGTGGGTTGCAACCCCTTAGGAGAAGTTTAGGAAACTGACCTGGTTTTGGGGGGGGGGTTCAGACCAATGTGACTCTGTACCACTTAACCATCTCACTTAGCAACAGAAACTTTAGGCTGAATTGTAGTTGAGGACTACCTGCATTTCTTCCACAAAAGGTGCAATTAAATTATATTTCACTTCACAACATTTAGAAAAACAACTGTGGCTGCAATTTGTATCACCTATTCCCGAAAGACCCAATCTACCTGTGGATCCTTGAAAACCTCTTTCCCACAGAAATGGTACTGTGGGACTACAGTACCTATTAACCTATTAATCAACATTGGTGGAAGTTGTGATCCAAAACCCTTGACGGCTATAACAGCTACCTTTAATCTACAGTTACAAAACCTGAGCTTTAGATCATCAACATTCCAAGCTGGCATTGTACTCACAAGGTCCACACAACTTACTACAAAGAGTAGGCACCTTGGCCCAGGATGACTAAGAGTCAAGGATGCTGGGAACACCTGGAGAGCCACGCCTGTCATTTCTTCATGCAAAACAATCCTACATTCTGAGCTTGGAGAAGATTGTCCTAGCACCCTAAGAACCTCCACTGCAAAGGAGGAGATCCTAAGACAGGGGTCTTCAAACTTGGCCCTTTTATGACTTGTGGACTTCAACTCCCAGAGTTCCTCAGCCAGGCACTGCAGTTGAAGTCCATAAGTCATAAAAGAGCCAGGTTTGAAGACCCCTGTCCTAAGAGAAAGTCCTCTTAAAAGCCATCCTTCCTTCCTGGTAGATACAGAAACATGGTGAGATTCACACGAGGGACCTTCTAACTTCAGCCCATCTGATTAGGCCCTCAGCTCCCGTTGATCTCAGAACTGTTCTCCTCGCCACCCCAAATTTGCTCTTCCTCACCTTCCCCTATGTTGACAATCTAGTCAAGATCTCCAGGAACCCACCGGATCTTCCAAAGCTGCCAACCCAACTCATCCATTTCCCCCCAAAAGCTCTGGTTTATGGAACTGGCAAGGCTTCACGCCGCCCGTCCAGCCATTCACCAGGGTTTATCTCCCCAGCTCACCCATGACTGAGTTTGCACGGGGAGCCACACGCCTGCTTTGCATGGAGGTTGGAACCCAGCCAAACGGAGCAGCCCGTGTGAGGGACAAAACAGCCACACCCACCTCCGAAGGTGTCCCTGCTTTAATTAAACACCAGCTGAAATGGAGACCAACCCTTCCTAGTTATTCCGGGAAGGTTGAGCAAGAACTGATGCAATGGGAAATTCCCATTTGCAATCAGAAGGGCTGGCAACCCATCTGCTCTCGACAGACCCGAGCTTGCCAAATTTATCCTCCACAAACATCCACAATCTCCTTCGTAGCGAGAACGAAGGCCTCCTCAACCACATCGCCTGCCTTCTGCAGCCGATTGTGAAGCAACCACTGGGCACCACTTCCTTGCTCCAAAAGCAGAAATCGAGCGTCCAGGGAAGAGCTTTCGAAGGCGTTGGGACGCCTTCCAACAGTCGTCTCCAACTTCTCCGCCTAGTACCAAGGAATCTATTCAGATTACTCAAGAGTCTGTTATCTTGGTTAAGAAGCTTCTTAAAATGAGAAGCTGAAGCAACGTGCTTCCATCTGGAGCAGCCTTGCTCAAGCTTGCCCACTTGGAAGAGGTGTGGACTTCAACTTGCAGAATTCCCCAGCCAGTTTTTTTGTTGGCTAGGGAATTCTGAGATTTGAAGTCCGCAATCTTCAGGTTGCCCCGGTTGAGAAAAACTGGTCTAGATAAGCTTAAGGACCAAATTAATTCTAGACTGATATTACATGGACATTTTCCTTCCCTCGTTCCTTTCTCCCTTCCTCCAGTCTCTTTTTTTCCTTCCTTCCTTCCTTCCTTCCTTCCTTCCTTCCATTTTATTCCCTACCAACGTAGGCAGACCTTTTTCTGTATAGCCATAACTATTTGTTTTCTGTGTGTCTGCCTGGTAGCTGTTTGCATTCCCCTACTAAAAATATTTTTTTTTAAAAAAATCACACATTCAAATTAAACAAACAAGGAAAACACAGCTCTCTCACCAGCAGACTTCCTAGGAGAGGCTATACAACACAACTCTTGTTGTAGTCTTTTGAGACTTCACAGTCCTCTCATTGTTTTTCTATTTGTGTACCTGAAAATAATTCAGACAGCATCCTGCCACTCACTGCAGTTCACAGAGTTTAAACCTCCTCCTCCTCCTCCTCCTCCTCCTCCTCCTCCTCCACTGATTGTGCTCCAGAATGCTTTCTTAGTGAGTGGAGGAATAGCAGAGGTCTCCAGAATAATTAATATACAAAGGTTTTTCTGTGCCAGTGCATTGCCAGAATTTGATTTTGGGACCTTGAGAAAAACATGTCATCTCCCACCATCTAATCAGATTCTCAAGGCCAAGGACAGATTAGTTGAAGGAGAGAAAGAAGCCAGCTGCACCATTTCAGGCTGCAACTGGGAAAAAATATATATTTATTATATATATATATAATTTTAGCTGGGAAAATATAGATTTGGGTTCTTTCCCCTGGAAGAAACGATTCCATGCGCTCTGGATTCCAGCAGAAAATTCTCATCCCATTTCTCCTGCTATTTCTTCAAGGGCAGCAGCAAGCGATTGGCTTTTATTTTTTTTCATGGTTGCCACTTACAAAAATTCACACTTGGGAACCTCATCTTTAAATTGTCTAAAGAGGTACAGTCCAAACTGCAAGGTAGGACGTGCTCATCTGATCCACTTTTATAAAGAGTCGTTGTATCATCCATCCATCCATCCCTCCACTGCATGAAAGCAAAGATGCATTGAATATGCCATCAATTTTTGAACTCACACAACACTTTTTGAAGCTGGTGTTTCTTAAGCTGTGCGGCTTTAAGCTTTGTGGACTTCAACACACACCCCAGAATTCTGGCTGGGGAATTCTGGGAGTTGAAGTCCACACAGCTTAAAGCTGCCCAGGTTGAGAATCACTGCTTGAAGCTCCGAAGACGCCTGCATATCCGTTTCTTGAACTTGCAAAAATTGCAACGGTTGGGCAGATAGATGCGAAGTGAGAGGGTTGCGGTGATTCACACAGGCGGAACCAGAATTGTGAAAAGCTTTCTTTTCCTAGCTTCACAACCCAGTTTTTAACAGCGTCATTTGCTTTTCAAAGCATTTTGTCACTCTGCAGCATGAAGGCTTAGGCTACGTACGGTTCCCTTGCAGCCAAGTTATGTTATAGCTTTTTTCACCCTTGAAAATTTTATTAGTTGATCAGAATAAAAAGATTCAAAGGAAATAAAAATAATGGGGAACAGGAAGGGAAAAAAGGAGAAGGGAAGAGGGTGGGGGTAAAGGGGAGAAAGAAAAAAAGGCATTGATTTCTCTCTTTAGCGCAATAGAATCATAAACACCATGACCTCAACTTTTTCCTTTTACACAATAATATATAGTAGCCATTTCTATAACAACGAACCTATCTAGCAGCAAAACCCAAAATCAAAGCTGCATCCTTTCCATCACAAGCACAAAAATGAGAAGCAATTAAGAACAAAATGAAGTATAGGTAGTCCTTGATTTATAACAGTTCATTTAAAATTATAACAGCACTGAAAAAGGTGACGTCTGACTGTTTTTCACACTTATGGCTGTTGCAGCCTCCCCAAGTGATCAAAATTTGGACGCTTGGCAACTGATTCAGACTTACGACGGTTGCAATGTGTCCTGGGGTCACGGGATCCTCTCTTGCAACCTTCTGACAACCAAAGTCAGTGGGGAACTGTGTTACTTAACTTGTCAACTGCAGTGATTCACTTAACAACCGTGGTATGACAGCTGGTAAAATGGGACAAAACTCACTTAACAAATGTTTCACTTGGCAACACAAATCTGGGATTCAGTTCTGGCCATAACTGCTTGTAATGTTCTTTTCTTTGGATAAAACAGCCGTCCCCTGCTTCTTTTTCTTTCTGCCACGAGGAATAATGTATATTTCTGTTTCTACCTATTAACCTTTACAAACTGTCATCATTGATATTAACACCATTCGCTTATAACAAGGCCTGTTTTCCCACACCCTGCCCAGCTTCCACTAGTGAATTTGCATGAGGTCTAAATGCAAAGAGGATATACTAGGTGGATGTATATTCAGCCTTACACCTTCACTCGGGTCTTATCTTGGTTTTGCAAACCACATCCTGCCAAGCCCAAACCCCTTATTATGACGGTGCAAAGCACAAAGCAAGCCCTAGTCCTATGGACTAGCACCTTGCTCAATCACCTCCGTAAGGCTGGGCCAGGAGCAGAGGTCTTAATTCATTCCCTTCTACAAGCTAAGGCAGATTCTCTCTCTCTCTCCCTCCCTCTCTCTCTCTCTCAATTGAAATTCCAACAGCCGCCTGGAGTTCTTCTGACATAAAGCATCGCCTGTTTTTCATTCCAGGCCATTTTTCATTTCTTGAAAAGTTAACATTATTAAGAATAAATACGGCCTTAAAGGAGGCCCAGAGCAGCACTGCTCCACCTCGAAACACCCCCCCCCCCACCAGCCTGTCAAATGAAATAACTCGGCTGCTAAGTTTAGCAACAAGGTTCACTTGGCAAAGCTAAGGTTTAAAATAGTTCAGTCCTTATAGGCTGGGCCATACATGTTTGTTTTTTTAAAAAAAGAGGGTGACTGCTAGATTTGATAGGCTGATCCAAGACAAGGTATATATACGGCAAGCTCCACCTGGACTTGCCGTATAAATAGTACATGCACCATCGAGACAAGGCGAGCAAAAAGTGATGCATGCTTTTTTAAAGTGTTCGGTCATTTGAAATGAAAGGAAAAAAAATCCATCCTAAAAGTGCGATATTTATAACCCACACCTGCAATTGAAGACGAGGAAACACAGACCAAAGAACAATTCAGGAGATGAAGTTTGAGACAAACAGATCCAAATTCTCAAGACGGTTTAATAATATCCAAGGATATAGTACAGTACTGCTGAAATTCTGCAGGGATGCAAAAGGGTCTTTTTGGGGGGAAAAAATCTGCTTTGAAGCACAACTCTAGCCTCCTAAGGACTAGAAACCTAGCTTTCTTTGCCTTGTTTTAAGCAGCAGATTGCTCTCAGTGGCAGACTGGAGCATGGTGGGGGATTGCTGTCTTTCACTTTCGTCCCAGCACAATGAGGACGAGAAACATGCTGCATTGTTTGTTTGAGAAGGGCATCGTTCTGCCCTTATCTTAACCAACTGTTGAAAAATGTCAAGGAAGTTGCAGAAAATAGGGTGACAAGAAGGAAGCAAACAGAAAAAAATAATAATAATAGTGGGGTCTCTGGTGCTCTCTTAGCTAGGTTACTTCTAGGTAACATCAATGCGAGGAGGAGTTGGGATTGCTTGCTTGCAGACATTTCATTACCCAACTAGGGAACATCATCAGTGCTAGGATGATAGAAATAATAACAAGTCCCCTTTCTTCTAGCTTTTTAGCTTGAACAGCAAGACAGCCCAGCTACAGCTGCGCCAGCAACTAAACAACAGAAATTGTGACAGAAATATGGAGGAACAATTCTTAGGTCCTCAACTCACAACCGTTCACTTCTGGATTCAATTGTGGTCCTAAGTCAAGGACTACCTGTATGTCCATGTTCCCACCTACCCAATTCCTTCACACCGGCTGCCTTCACAGAAGAACCTCTAAATCAGAGGTCCCCAACCTTTTGGACACCAGGGACCGGTTCCATGGAGAGAGGTTTTTCCACGGACCAGAGTGTGTAGTTTTGTGTGCTACCTGCATCCCACGGATGGGGCTTTGCTTGTTTGTGCGGACCGGTTGCTGGCATGCTGCGGACCGGTTATCGGTCCCTGGACCTGGGGGTTGGGGATCCCTGCCCTAAATGACTGTGTCTTTCTGCAGTCACATCATCTTCCAAGTCCCATCCAACAGGTGAGGTCTATTCAGCACACCCACAACGCCGCGCCAGACTCTAACCAGGGTTAACACTTGCCAAGATTTGCATTAGCAGGTCAGGCAATGACCCCCACCAATGAATGGTGCACTTTTCCATCACGGACAGGATGGACCTCCAACTTTCTCTAACGCGGTGCCTTGGAGGCAAACTCTCAACATCTGGGGAACTTCAGACGCTGTTTTCTGTCTCTGCTCCTGAACAGCAGAGAAAGGGTAGATTTTCCTGGAGCATAAAGAATATAAATTTCCCACTGGAAACACAGCAACCAGGGCGAAGTTCCAGCAGGAGCATTGATTTAGAGCGGGCCTGTAGACAATTACATTCCTCAAGCTTTCTAAAGTTGGCTTACTTTTGTCAAGCTTCACGTGCACATGCCGAACATTCTGCCAGGCTCCCCAAAGGTAACCAGGAAAAGCTGGTTACTGTAATACAGGCAGTCCTCCACTTACAACAGTTCATTTAGTGACCATTCAAAGTTACAATGGCACCGAAAAAGCAACTTAGGACCATTTTGCAAACTTACAGCCATTGCAGCATGATCAAAATTCAGACGCTTGGCAACTGATTCGTATTTATGACGGTCGCAGTGTGTCCCGGGGTCACGCGATCCCCTTTTGCGACCATCTGACAAGCAAAGTCAACAGGGGAAGCCAGAGTCACTTAACAACACAACTGCAAGGATTCATTTAACAACGGTGGCGGGAATGGTCTTAAAAATGGGGCAAAACTCACTTAACAAAAGTCTCGCTTAGCCATGCAAACTTTGGGCTCATAAGTCAAGGACTACCCCTATAGCCCTGGCAGAACTCTATAAAATATAGACAGAAAAAGGCAAGTAGTAGAATCAACTAATATGCAAAGCCATGCTATCTGGAAACAGCCTCAAAGTAAATGGAATATATATATATATATAGGCTTGGAGACCTCGATGTTAAAAAAAAACAAAAAAACAACCCTAAATGCTAAAACAGCTCCATTCTGGCTCAGTTTGAGCTAGTCTGCAAAGTGATGTCATTATTTTTTTAAAAGCATAGTGCTAAGAGGGCAGAGGGGATGTGTGTGTGTATGTGTGTGTGAATAAAATGATGTTTGCTCTTGATAGCGCTGTGCATTTGGCACCTCCGAGTTTTGTTGGCACCTGGAAAATTGCCCGTGTCACCCACTCCAAAACCCAATAAATCTTTCCTGCAAACTTCCTCTTTTCCTTTGTTGCTGGCAATTGGGTTTTGCAAAAATTTCAAAGCAGGTTTCAGGACCTATCACCCCACCAAAGTCCTCAAGTCAATTCTGCATCGCCTCTCTCCCACCCAGGATTTATCCTTCACTCCACCCTACCCCACCCAATCTTTTTTTGGGGGGGAAGAAAAACAAACCCACTCACGAAGCTGTATTTTTTTAAAAAAAACACGTACCAAAGGATTCTTGACCCATTTGAAAAAGGCTGGAAAGTCCCAAGACCTGCCAACCACATCGGCCGTTGATGGGGGAAAAAAATTGATTTATTTTCCTTCCAGTATGGAACACCTGACATTCCAGGTAAGGGTGGGTGAGCTGAGAATGATATATTTTTTTTAAAAAAGTCGAGTTTGAAAAGAATGAAGGGCTTCAGAAAGGCTATTTCAGTTAAGGTGGGAAAAATAAATCAACCTCCACCTCAAGTAAAAAAAAAACAAAGATACTTGTCATTTAAAAAAAGAGACTTTTGTTCTTACCCGCACAGGATTTTAAACATCTGCAGTTGTTTAAAAAAAAATATACACACCCACCTACTTAATACACCACACTTCTGACTGTGTCTGGCTTTTATACCGTGCCTCTAAAGTAACCCTAACCGCAAACAGGCGTCTGAAGGTAAATTGCATCGCAATAGACAGGCTCCCAATCTTTTAACCTCTGCATTAATTCATAACCCCCAACACACACACACACACACACACACACAAACCCTCTGCCCTCCCCTTTTCAGCTCAGAAAGACAAGCCATTTCTGTCGTCTATTCTGAGTTGCACTTATCCACACGCAGACCCAGGGAGAGAAAAAAAAAACACCCCACAACGCTGCTATTTTGATTTTATTAAAGGGCAATTCATTTATTCTTGAATTGCAGGAGAGAAAGAAATAGTTAAGGAGAACATTATGACAGGAAGGGGAAAGATGGAGGGATAACCTTAGCACATGCATTTATTCCTCAGTCATGTCCCTACCACACACATACACAACGCAACGACAAGATTTTTTTTTTTAAAAAAAATATCATACCAGCTCTCCAACTTAATTTTTTTAAAAAGCTTTTATTTGGATAAGGCACCAGCTTTTTTTCTCCCCGCCATCCCAAAAAGGAGTTAATTTTCACTGCCATCATGAGGAACTTGCCAAGCCAAGCCAGCTATTTTTTTTACCAGTTCAAAACTTTAGTCCCAGCGAGATAAACAATTCAAAAGAAAAAGGAATGTGTTTGGCTGTTTTAAATGCGGCCCAAGCATTTGTCCTTCGAGCATAAGATACAATTCAAGAACGTTTTCAAAACTTGGTCCCTTAAAAAACAAAAACACAGTTTTGCTAGGAAGATTCTAAAAGTTATTCTACCACAAACTTCTTTCCAAAGGTGGACAGGGGAAAAAAAAAAAACGACTGGGGAAAGAGACCAGCTTAAAAAATTTGTACTCAACCATCCGTTAGCAATTTTTGCAATTCTGAAGCATGCATGAAAACTTTAGAAACACCACCAGAGCAACAAAACCTGTCTCCTTTTTAATTCCAACGCGCCCCCCCCAATTTATTTTTTATTTTATATCATAAATATGAGCCAATGGCCAAGTGGCCATGTGACTAGGGGACCTCTGCAGCGGTCGTAAATGTGAAAAACGGTCATAAGTCTCTTCATTCAGGGCTGTTGTAACTTCAGACACTCACTCAACAAACTGTTGTAAGTTGAGGACTCCCCATATGTTTCCCATATCCATTTAAAATCAAAATCAAAAAGGCTTTACTAGACAAAGATCTTGGGCCGTGAGGGGAATTTACAAGAGCGAAAAAGCAAATTTGGGAAGAGCCATTTGCAGAAATAAACAGCAGCCACTGGCAAGACACATGGGACTTTCCCAAAGCATACTTAGAAACAAAAAAGAATAAAGATCAGGCTTTTTTACTCCACAAGGGAAGGGGGGGGGGAATCTAAAATCCTCAGACAAGCACAGTAATACCATTATTTTACAAACCAAACTAGCAGAAGACACAACAGCAGCTTCAAATTCTCCAGCACTCATTCTGGAGCCAATCAACTGACAAGGGGAGAGGGGGGGAAAGCAAGGGATAGGATGTGCCAGGATAGAAAAATCCAGGGGAAAAAAAAATAAAAATGCAGGAAAAACAAACAAACAAGCCATAAACCAGATGTTTCGGCCCTGACATTTCGCTCAAGATAGAAATGTGATGGCTTAGAGTAGAATCGTATGTGTCAGCTTCTCAAAATAGGCACCAAAACAACGTTTTCGGTTCTCGCTTCCTTTCCATCTTAAAAGAAAATGAATTTATTTCCCCCAGCCTTCGGCAAATCGGGAAGAAATATACCATCTGCTATCTGCCCGGTTAAAAACAGATTATTATTTTTTTCCTACCCCAGCCAGGGATCTACTGACAATAACTTTGTCCCTACCAGGGGAACAGAAATCTGGTTTATGTGGTTCATATGGAACTCTCGGTTTCTCCTTCATGGATTCAGAAAGATTTGGAAACAGGGAGACGCTTCCCAGCTGTCCGGAGCTGCTTCCCAAGAAAAGATCAGCTCATTCCTGTCTTTTTGTTTTAAAGGTTTGTCCCCCCCCCCACTCAAACAAGGTTGGGGGTGGTGGTGGCCCCAGATGGCTAAACAGAAAAGGGAAGAATCCGCCAGGCAACAGCCTAAGCCATTTTTACTTGGAATGGACACCTCTCCCGGCATTTTCTCAGCCAACCCTCCAAATTTTACCGCACCGGCCACAGCAGGCTTAAATCTCCTTGGCAGCCAAAAGAGGGGTCCAGCTGGGGTTTCTTGGGGTACCTGCAAGGCTGTTCTAGGTGGGGGGGAAGGCTGTTTTGTGCAGAAAATGGGCGGGGGAAGTGAAGTCTCCCTCTGAGAGCGATGGGGGAGCAGAATCCCCCCCTTGAAGGGGGTGGATTGAAGGAAAAGGTGTGCACCCCAGCTTAAAAAGGGGGGATTAAAGGGAAAGAGGTGCACCCCACCTTAAAAGGGGGGATTAAAAGGTGCACCCCACCTTAAAAGGGGGGGATTAAAGGGGGAAAATGTGCACCCCGCCTTAAAGAGGGAGGATTAAAGGGGAAAATGTGCACCCCCCCTTAAAAGGGGGGATTAAAAGGTGCACCCCACCTTAAAGAGGGAGGATTAAAGGGGAAAAGGTGCAGCCCACCTTAAAAGGGGGATTTAAAGGTGCACCCCACCTTAAAAAGGGGGGATTAAAGGGGAAAAGGTGCACCCCACCTTAAAAAGGGGGGATTAAAGGGAAAGGGGTCCACCCTCCCCCTTAAAAGGGGAGATTCAAGCCCCCCCCCCATTCTTCCCGCTCAAGAAGCCCAGCCAAACTCACCCGGGTGGGAATGGAGGTTGAGGCCCGGGGCGGTGAGGTATTTGCCCGGCGGCAGCGGCGGCGTCGCCAAAGGAGCCAGGCGCGCAGCTCCGGCAGCGGCGGCGGCGGCAGCGGCGGCGACGTGGCTCTCCATGGCCAGCCCGGAGAGCAGCGGCGGGGGGACGTGGACGGCGCGGGGAGCCCCCAGGTCTCTTCCATCCATCCTCCGCTGGCCGCTGGCCGCCCGCGCCGCCCCCCTCCTCTTCCTCGGACCGGCCCCAGCCTCAAAGGTGGCGGAGTCCGGAGCGCGCCAGCGGGGATCGGGGATCCATCATCCTAGGGGTCCTGGGGTCCTCTTCCAGCCAAGGAGCCTGAGGAAACGGGGGTGGGGGGTGGGTGAAGGGGGGGCAGAGAGACAGCAAGGATTTAAAAAAAGATAAACCAGCCAAACAGACAGACACATCCCTGGAAAGGGGGAAGGTTATCTGGGGGAGGGCAGAGAGCCCCCTCCCCCAAACCTAGCCTTTCTGGGAGTCCCCTCCCCTTGCCCAGCTACCTGTGGGTTTTTTTTGGGGGGGGGCTGGCTTTTCCTTTCGAGAGAGAGAGAGAGAGAGAGAGAGAGAGAGAAATACATTCAGTCCTGGGTGGTGAAATGCAGGGAGAGAGAGAAGTGGGGGCCAAAATGAGAATTGTCACCCCGAGGTTCCCCCGGAGAAACGGAGGCTCCTGGACCCCGGAGGATCGCCCCTTCCTCTTCAAATGGAAGCTGTATTCTCAAGTAAACGCACCGCGAGGTCTGGGGGGGGGAGCGTCTTTTTAAACCCATTTGGGTAGGGGTTGTTTTTTTTTTTACGCACAAAAAGGAGAGGGGGGGAAATAATCCCTTTTTCCGCACCCCCCCCTTTTTTCTTTTTTTGGAAAAGGCTGAGAGAGCTTTGCGTTCCCCCGGGGTCGCTCCAGCCCCCCACCCATCTACCCACCTGGGCGGACATTTACTCGCGAGGAGAAGGCAGCCGGCGAGGCTGCAACCTAAAGCCCCAAGCGGGGCGGTGAGCGAGGAGCTGAAAAAAACCCGCATTCAAAATTACGCTGCCCTTGAACCTCAATTTATGGCGTGGGGGGGGAGGCTGGGGAGGGAAAATTAGCCCGCCCGGTTTGATCCCACCCTGTTAGCTTTGGAAAATAAAAATATAAAAAAAATAAAAATAAAGACAATTTCAATGGATAACACCGCGCCGATCCGGGTTTCCTAAACCTCACTCTTCCCTTATTTTTTATCTGTTTCGGACCTTCATATTTTTTTTCTCCCTTTTCCTCTATCAAACCGGATTTTAACCTCAACCCTTCCCCAGCCCCCCCTCCCCCAAACAAATAAATGTAAAAAAGGATTTAAGGTTGTTCCCAGCTTTAAAAATAAAGAGTGGAAATAGCGAGGTATTTAATGTTTAACCTTCTGCGCCTCATAGGCAACCTAGCTCAGATAAAGAGCCAGGAATGTTGTGTGTTTTTTTTTTAAAAAAAACTTTGCAGAAAGCTTCGGGGGGGGGCTGTCATTGAGTGGAAAACAATCTTCTCTCTTTCCCACCCACCCACCCCCCCAAAAAAAATCCTTTCCCTCCCAGCCTTCTGACTCTGCAGTCTGAGATAATTCAACTCAAAAGCCCCGCGGTGGACATGAGGACTTGCTGCTTAAGAAATCCAGACTGGGGTGGGGAGGAAAAACGGGGGGGGGGGGGACAGAGAGAGAGAGAGAGACCCAGGACCACTTTTTACATATTCCTAAAAAGGGCACCCAATTCTGCCTGTTTACTCAAGGAGCTGCAAGTTGGTTAGATTCAGACGTGAGTTTACGCCCCGGTGGAGAATGCGCGAAGCCGGCGTGGAAATCAATTCTCCCCCATTTGGCATCTAGGAAAGCCGCGGACTGCCAGGAGCCGGCTTAAGCACCCCTGAGCGATTATATTTACAAGCGGGCTTCGGTTACCGAGTCGTATTTTATTTAAAGGAATATAAGTCTCTCGCTTTCCGCCCGCCCTTTGCAAAATATTCCAAAACGCAGGGCTGAAATCTCTCCAAAATGCGCGGAGGAAGACCGAAGGTAAAGCCTTTGGGGAGAGGAGGGGGAAGGAAAGCCAGGTCTTTTTGCGTCCTCCCCCACTGGCCGGCTGGCTTTGATTTCTCCCTCCCCCACCCCTTTTTGAAGGCTATTTTCTACCTTTCCTGGAAAAAATAATAATAAAAGCCCTACTCCTGCAGTCTCGAGGTTGCCCTTTATCAAGTCACGCAGAGACAGCAGGAGAGGCTGAACTAAAATCAAATTTAAAAATAAAAATAAAATAACGCCTAAGCTTTCATTTTAGGCCGAATCGGGTTTTACTGTCTCGTGCATTTCAAGGCAATCCTCTACTTTGGGGGGGTGGGGGCAAAGGGGGGGCTCAACAGAAGGGGGGAGGAAAGGTCTAATTGCGATTTTGGGGTAGGTGACTCCGTAGAATAGACGGGAGTTCGCTTTCAGTGTGAAAGGGAAAGTTCTGGGTTCCTTCGGGCGGAAGGCTCCCCCAAAGGGTCCACGCGTGTAAAAAAAAATATCGCCATAAATCCTCTCCTTTGGTGTCCCGCTGGCCACAGGATTCCTCCAGGACCGTGTGTGTGTGTGTCGGTGCGGGAGGAATCCACATGCCAAGGCTTCGTTCTCTCTTCAGGGCGAAAATAAACTTCCTTTTGCAACTTCCAATGTAGAGTTTGGGCCAAAATATTAAGAGATTTTTTTTTTTACCCTCCTATCTCGTTTTCCCCCTTGCTTGCCTCAGTAATCACGGCTCCCTCTCCCAAAATGGCTGAATCCCCGATTTTAATTAAAAACAGCCCACCCGAAGCGGGGAAGAGGGGGGGGGACGCGAAAAATGCCTGTTTGCTTCGCTTTCTTTCCAAGAACGGGCGAAAAAAAAAAAGAATTAAAGGTGGGGGGCGAAAAATAGCCCTAGATAGTATCACTTCTCTCCGGTTGAAGCAATAGGGCGAAAAAAGGGGCTGCAACTGCATCCGGCCCCTTTCTCCAGACGTCTAGGGAGGGGGCAAAAAGCTGACCCCCCCCCAGCCAAGACTGTCTCCCCCCCCCACTCCCCTCTTTTTTCCATACCCCCCTCCCCAGCCAAAACAGCCCTCCCCAAGTGGGAAAGTTGGCCGCGCCGCCCTTACCTTCCTCTCTCGGGAGATGCCCTTACTGGCTTCCTAGCCCGATCCTGATGGGCATTTTCTGAGGAGGGGTCTCTGGCCCCCTCGGATCCGTTGCCTCCACTACCATCAGCAAAAGGAGGGGGCCAAAGAAACCCCCTCTCTTCCTCCCCACCCCCCCAAAAAAATCCCCCTTTCCGATTTTTGCTCCGGCGCGTAAAAACCAAAATGCGCCCTAGCTTGGAGAGCTCCGGGGGTCGGTTCCTTCCTCCGTTCCAGGTCCCCCCCCTCTTGGCTCTTTGAGTTCGCGGGTGGGGGGTCTTGCACGGACGGCCCCCTCCGGCCCAAAGGTAACCCCCAGGAAGGCGGAGAGAGTTCCGAACTGCTGGGTGGTGGAGAGGGGGGGAAAAAAAACCCACGATCCCTGGCCTCTTTCGCTGCCTTAGTTTCCCCTCCGAAGCGCGCCCAGGCTCCTGCTGGTTAATCCTTGGCCATCTCCATATACACTCCGCGTCGGAAAAGGTACATTACCCAAGCCCCCCCCCCTTGCAAGTTTCTCTCCGAAGATGTTAAAAAAAAAGAAAAAAAAAAGAGGGGGAAGGGCGAGGAGAAAGGCGGGGAGGGGGGGGAGGAAGAAAGAAACTAGCAATGAAACACGCATTGTTTCGCCCAGCCCGCCCCCCCCCGCCACTGCCACTCGGAATGTCTTCGTGGGCGTCCCCATTGGCTGCCTGGCCTGCCACTCGCGCTCATGTAAATACTTTGGCTGGCCGCCAACCTTATCAAACCAATTATGGAAGCGGGGGGGGGGGAGAAGGAAGAAGAGGAGGAGGAGGAGGAGGAGGCGAGCAGTTTCTAGCCTCCCCCCCCCGCCCAGGCCAGCTTGGCTTGAATGAGCAAGAAGGGGCGGTGAGCACTTTGAAGGGCGGTTTCCAGGGTCCCCCCCCCCTTTCCAGTTCCCTCCAGTTCCGATTCAACCTTCCTGTTTTGTTTGTGTGGTTTTTGTTTTCCACCCTTTTTCTTCGTTTTTCCCCCTTTTTTCTTTCTTTCTTTTTTTTCTTTTTCTTTCTTTTTTCCCCCCGTCCTCCGGGCTGGTCAGGCTTGATCGAAACGGAGAGGGAGGAGGAGGGGGGGGGGAAGAAAGATGATGGCGGTTGGGCTGCCTGGTTTTTTTTCAGCGCGCCGCCCCAAGCTAAAAACTGCCTCCACTCTCTCTCTTCTTTCTTTTCTCTTTCCCTCTCTCCCTCTCTCTCTCTCTTTTTTTTTAAAAAAAGGACTTTTCGAATAAAGTAAGTGAAGGCAGAGATGCGTTCTTGATCAAAGGAAGAACAAAAGGAATTTGGAGGAGGGGGGGGAAAGAGGCTGGAAGATTTTGCAGGGGGGGAGGGGAAGGAAGGGGAAGGGGTCTCGCCTGCTGGGCTTGGGGGCGCGCGTGGGGCGGCTGGGGTAGGGCCGGGGTCTTGTGTGCCTGGATTGTATTTTTTCGAGCCGGACAGCTTCACGCGGGAGGAAAGCGCGCGGCGCCCCCCAGGTAAGAAAAGCAGCCGACCCTGGCCTCGGGGGACGTGGGGAAGGGGAAGGGGGCGACCCTCCTTTGCACGGGGGGTCCCACCGATTTCCCCCCGGCGCAGGGAGGAGGAGACCCTATCCGGAGCCCGTCTCTCCAGAATCTGTAGCAGCCGCCCTGAAAAGCCAGGGAGCCAAGACGCCTCTTGGAGCGGAGTAAATAATCTTTTTTTTTTCCTCCCCTTCCTTTCCAAGTTTCAACCGAAGCGGGGCTGTCATTGACCCAAGAATTATACCCAAAATAGATCTACCTAGATGTTATTTCAGGACGTGCTTTTGGGGGGGAGGGAGGGAGAGGATGGCAGCGTTATTATACCCGAGTCAATAATTTATTGTGAGTAAAAACCCATTTGGTTTTTGTTAACTCCCATCCTCCGCCACGCTCGCTTCGCCTCTTTTTTTTTTTAAACAACGTTGATTAAAGTCCAGCGGTTTTGTACGCTGTGTGATCTCAGAAACGGGGGAGGGGGGGAATCTTATTTTTTTTTCTCTCCTAGATTACATTTCTGGGACCCCCACCTTCCCCCAAACTTGTTCTACATTCCTTTTCTAGCCCTCCAGATTCTCCCTTTGTCATTTTTTTTTTTTGAAGGAATAAAAAAAA
>NW_015387190.1:16365-29037 GCF_001527695.2 Protobothrops mucrosquamatus | reverse complement strand
CCCCCCCCCTCCAGAGCCGCTCGTTAGATTAACGACAGCCTCCCCCCACCCCCGAAGCTGTTGGAGAACCCCGCCCGCCTCGTAAAAGCACCAAATATAGAAATCCCGATAAAAAGTCCACGCCGCGCGTTCCCTCCGAGCCGGACGCCCCCTCCATCTGCCTTGCATTACCGTCGCTCCGTCCTTCTAGACCTTTCTTCTGCCTTTGGCCCCCTCCCCCACCCGCCACTAGAGTTTCCCCTGCTCCCCACCCGAGAGAGAATTGGAAATGGGGGGGGGAATGTTCTTTACAGCCCAGTCCTTTTACGCGCGCCTCGGGAAAGAAAGGGGGTACCCAGATTGGCACGGCAAGGAAAGGCGAGGGGGAGGGGGAGGAAAAAGGGGAGGGGTGGTGGAAGAGGGGTGGGGGGAGGGGGGGAGGAGGGACCCCCTTTTTCTCGCCCCGAGCTGGTTCCTTGTAAGCAACAAGGCCAGAGAGCGGAGGCGGCTGTTTTTACTCCCTCCGTCGTCTCGTTGCGCGCGCCCCCCCCCGCCCGCAGCCCCCCACTTTCACTTCTCCGGAGAAAGCGAATGGAAACCAGCCCTTTCTCCCTCCCTTTCCCCCCCCCCTCTTTACTCTGGAAGCCAAGATCCAAGGGGGAGGGATGGCTTTCCACGGCGAAAAGCAAAATAAATGCATTATTTTATTTTATTTTATTTTAAAAAGACCCAATTAAGAGCCAAACTCGAGCTACGAGGAAGCTTCCCCGCGGTTGAGTAAGAGGTGGGGAGGCACGAGAAGGGGAGGGGGGCGTCTTCGCCTTTCGAAACCCAAGCGAACCCACCAAAGAGGGGGTTCCTGGGGGGGTGGGGGAGTGCCAGGACGACTGGAAGCCATCTTGTGAACTGCGGCTGGGTGGGGAGCTAAATGGGAAGAGGGCCTTTTTTGGGGGGGGGGGATGAGAATTTTGAAAAGTGGTTCCTTCCCCCCCCCCTTGCCTCCCTTTTCCTCTCCGCCCCGCAATCTCTCCGGAGCGGGATTTGCGCGGCGTTGGTGCGTCGCGGTGCGCGCTAGCAAAGAGCGACTGATATTTGCAATCAGCTGTTTTTTCCAGGTTGGGAGCTAAAATAAGTTGTATATCTATCTCGCCGCCTGTCTCGTTAGCCTCCGGGCTATTGGAGGCGGTATGTAGGCACCTCTGCTTAGATTAGAACCAGAACAGAAAGTTTATCATCTTCTCTGCCTTTCGATATTTTTTTTTTCAGGATTTTTTTCCCCTCCCCCATTCGTTCTTCCCTCTTATTTCTAGTTTTCTATTTTTTTTCCTTCTGTTTTTTTTTTTATTCTAGTTTGATCTCCTTCCCATTCTCTCCCCCACCCCACCCCCCACCCCGTTTTCTGTGCAAAGGCGGAGGTGTCCGATTTTACCTATGTGACCTGGATGGAAGAATATGCTTGGCTTATGAAGGAGACGGGCAAAATAAAATATACACACCCCAAAGGGAAAAAGGCTTTTTTTTAAAAAGGATCCCGTTCTATTTAGTTAGTTGAGAGCAGGCAGCAAGGATTTCTGAGAAAATAGGGGATGGATGGATGGATGGATGGATGGATGGATATACAGAGGGAGAAAGATTAGATAGATAGATAGATAGATAGATAGATAGATAGATAGATAGATAGATAGATAGATAGATAGATAGATAGAGGGAGAAAGATTAGATGGATGGATGGATGGATGGATAGATAGATAGATAGATAGATAGATAGATAGATAGATAGATAGATAGATAGATAGAAAGATAGATATAAAGANGATAGATAGATAGATAGATAGATAGATAGATAGATAGATAGATAGATAGATAGATAGATAGATAGATAGATAGATTTTATCCTATCTATGTGGGAGGGGAATTAATTTTTTGTCTTTCTGGATATGGAAAGCTTTTACTTTTTTCAAATATTTCTTGTTCTTTCACTGTACAGGATAGTTTCTTTCCAATCCATGCCTCGCCCTTAAAACAGAACTAAAATTTGCAAGAAATTATTCCCAAACATATGCTTGTTTTGCCCGCTTTGTCCATGATTCTTATGGACCTGACGCAACCTTAGACATTTATCCTCTCCTACGCCAATCAACCCAGACTGATTCTCAGGATGGGGCTGTGCTGAAGTCCCGCTGAAGTCCATGGCTTTATCCCTTGGTAAGTCTAGGGCTCTTGTTCCTTTGGGCTTCCTGTCCCATCCCAGTTATTGTTTTTTTTTTCCCCTCCTGGAAGTTTTCTGACATGGTGGCAATTTGCAGCTATTTCCAGAGAACTGGGTGTCATTAAGGTGTCAATCTGGCCAGCTGGCTTAGCTGCATCATAGTAAAAAGAATTCTAGCCTCTTGTGAAAATGTAATTTTAACCTTGAAACTAGCAGCGTACACTATCTCTCCCCACCCTTCTTTTCCATTTTATATTTAGACTACACAAGATAGGTTTGCCTCTAGCCAAAATGAAAAAGCAGACATGACTTTTGACCCAAATATTCTAAAGGTTGCACTACTAGCCCCCTATTTGCTAAGGGGAGAAAAAAAAAGTTTAAAAAAGGTGAGTCAGAATGTCTTGCAAAAAAACAAACCCAACACAATTGTGTATGTGTGTGTGTATATGTGTGTGTGTTTGCTTCCTTTTAATTCTCCCCCCTTCGTCGTTATGTTGGAATCCAATTTCCCTCAATGCTCTAATTTAGCAGGAAATCACGTACAAAAACACACAGCCTTTCCTTTCCAGTTTTCTAAAGAAATAAACCGAGGCCGCTTGCTAAATTCATTTTTTTAAATCTTTTTTTGAGGAGCAGGGCTGTTATTTATTAAAGGGAATAAAAGACTCGTCCTCACCACCACCACCACCACCCTTTGAGAATCATGTTATTTATCTCTAGAAAACATCGCACTCTGTTGTGGTGAAATGGTTTTGCAACCACGTCTTCCTGCAAGGAGTCACCAAAATAGGCTGTTTTGCAAGTGTGTGGGTTATACACTGCAAGTGTGCACCGGTCAGTCTTGAGGATAAGAAAGTACTTTTTTAAAAAAAAAAACTTGTGAGGGAGCTTGCAGCCCCTTCCTTATCTAATTTTTTTTCTAAAAAAATTAATACAGGCAATCCTGCAAAGCTATACATTTTGAAATATTCAAGCAGAAGGTCAAATACATCACCTTTTGGGGGGGTTGGTTTGAACCCTGATTTATCTGCAAAAAGGTTCTGCTTTTCCACACACACCCCCATCCAAAATATTCTTCTCTGTCTTAAAATATAACCCGTTTGCACCCAGTTTGAGCATGACAACCTTTATCTTGTTTGTCTGGATTAGAGCCTTCCTTCCTGTTTGTTTTTTTTAATGGAATTCTTCAACAATTTAAGAATTTAGGGGAAACGTGAAGGGAGGGGAGGGTGTGTGTGCGTGCGTTTCCTATAAGCTCCTAAATGTAAAATTCATTGCTTTGAGAAGAGAATTTCACAAGGCTGTTTGCTCTGTGTTAAAACACTGTAATCGGTTTCAGATGTTCCAGTTTGATTGTTTAAAAAAAAGGAAGCAGATATGAGCCAAATATAGTTTGTTTAAGAAAAAAAAAAGTCTTTCAGCTCTAAATTATTTTGAAAGGCAAACTGTGTGTCCCTAGTAGCATGGATCACACAGACACACGCACGCACACACACACAGCAGCAAATGTATAGGTAGGCAAAGCCAGAACACTAAATTATTATGTCTTCCCTACAGCTGGAAGGGAAGTTGCTTTTTCTAATGACCTGGTTTTAAAAACTCAGATTTGCTTTGGGTGGGGTGGGGGGGCACCGTACATGATCTGTTTCTAAAGAAACATCCGTTTCTCCCCCCCCCCCTCCTTCCCTCTCCTCCTCCTTTCCCTGTTTGCCCTTCAAAATATACGGTAAATACGGAATTTCTCAGTAAGGGGTGACATTTGCTGTTTTCTGAAATTAACGGCTTACAGCAGAACTGTGAGTGGGGGAGATGTATTATAGGGTTGAAAGCTACGATTTCTCTCTTCCCCCCCTTTGGTTTATCACTCCAAATCTTGAGGAAAAAAGGGAATACAAGAAAGATTGAGGGTCCTCTGTCAGCATTTGTTGGTGATCCTGAAGGACACCGTTGTCCAAAGGGATCTCGTTGACCACCATGGCTTTAATTTCACCTCTCCTTCCCATGAACCCAAAAGTAATGCAGAGGTTTAATTCCTTGCCTTGGTGGATAAGAGAGAGGATTGCTGCATGCGTCAATCAATATTCTTCCTTTGGTTTCACCTGACTATGCTGCAATTTGCAAACCCATGGCTTTAGTAGTCGACCCAGTGGTGGGATTCAGCCGGTTCGCACCAGTTCGGCAGAACCGGTAGCTAATTTTTTGTTGCCCAGGCCCAGAATGGACTTCCGGAAGCTGCATCCAGACAGAGAACAGGTTGTTCACCTATTTGAATCCCACCACTCCTTCCTTCCTTCCTTCCTTCCTTCCTTCCTTCCTTCCTTCCTTCCTTCCTTCCTTCCTTCCTTCCTTCCTTCCTTCCTGTGATGGGATTCAGCCGGTTTGCACCACTTTGGCAGAACCGGTAGCTAATTTTTTTGTTGCCCAGGCCCAGAATGGACTCCCGGAAGCTCCATCCACACAGAGAACCGGTTGTTCACCTATTTCAATCCCACCACTGATCCTACCTGAGATCCAAGCCAACTGTGGCTTACTCAACAAACTAACATTGACCCTGATTTCATAGGCAACTTAGCTAGCTGGGAGGAAAGGTCACCCTAAACCAGAAATCGCTCAGAAACTGGGCGGCGCAAACAAACAAAGATGCAGGCAGCACACGAAACCACGTCCACTCCGGTCTACGGAAAAACCTCTCCCTACAGAACTGGTCGCTGGTGTCTAAAAGGTTGGGGGCCTCTGCCCTCAAACTCACATAATCAGAGATTGCATCACAGCTTGCCTCTTCCTGGATGCATGGCTGCTCCCATCATCCCCTCCCATCCAAGGTGCCCCGTAAAGAAGGTCATTCTAATCCCTGGATTGCCATTGGATGATGAACTGTCCGGCGTGAAGAGACCAGGTCCTCCATGTGAAGGTTCAATTAAACTGATATGAAGGCTGAATTAAACTGATGTACGTATTGCTATCGTTTACATCTAAGCATCTTCCCTAATTAACGTGGACACCTAGTTAAAATTAGATAAGAGAGTAGGGCTTTGACTGCTTGTGACTACGTAGGGATTCTAGGCTGGTCCTTCTTTTAACTCCAGCCCCAGGTTTTGCCAATCCTACACAGACATCCTCATCAAATAAGATTTTCTGTCTTAGCTCTCCCTGTACCCTTCTTTCTCTCTTTTAACTTCCTCAAGTTTCGCTCGTATTTGTGTTTTATCTCACCATACACTCTCATTAAAACCTTTACAAAAAAAGAAGAAGAAATTGGAAGCCACGGCGGCATCATCAACGCCGCTTTAGTTAACGGCAATTGCGTGGGGCCTAAATTAAAACCAAACTTGCACCTGAGTTGTTACGCCTGAGTGTGTTGTGCAAAGCTCTTGCTTTCCCCATTTGTCAGCAATATAATACAGAAGGTAGAAAAAGGGGGGTGTCGTTTTATGCCAGGGAGGTGTCAGCCGGGTGCCGTGTTAGACAAACTGGAGAAAACGGTGTGAAAAAGCATTCTCCAGTTCTCTAAAGTGTGACTAAAGCTATAGAGAATTTAAAAAAAAAAAAAAGCAAACCTGTCTACAGACAGAAGGTCGGGGAAAAAAAATAAATCAGGAGGGTTTTTAGAAGTGTGTTGTGAAACTCCAGGAAAGGGACAACCTGTGGGTGTGTGCACACGCGTGGTGTTTTGTTTACAGCTGGGCAGGAAGGAAGGATGTATTTTAAAAGCACTAAGATTTATTGCTTCTCTGTGTGCAATTCCTGGAAGGGACCTTGGAGGTCATCGTCCAACCCCCTGCTCAGGCAGGTAACCCTATACCATTTCGGACAAACAGCTGTCCAGTCTCTTCTTAAAAACTTCCAGTGTTGGAGCATTCACCGCTTCTGGAGGCAGGTTGTTCCACTGGTTAATTGTCCTAACTGTCAGGAAGTTTCTCCTTAGTTCTAGGTTGCTTCTCTCCTTGGTTAGTTTCCATCTATTTTTTTTCCTGTCCTGCCTTCAGGTGCTTTGGAGAATAGCTTGACTCCCTCTTCTTTGGGGCAGCCCCTGAGATATTGGAACACTGTTCTCATGTCCCCCCTCGTCCTTCTCTTCATTAAACTAGACATCCCCAATTCCAGCAACTGTTCCTTAAATGTAGTCCTTGACAGTTTATTTAGTGTCCGTTCAAAGTTATAACCGCACTGAACAAAGGGACTTATGATCGTTGTTTCACACTTCCAACCCTTGCAGCATCCCCACGGTCGCGTGATCAAAATTCAGACGCTTGGCAACTGGCTCGTGTTTATGATGGCTGCAGTGTTATGGGATCACGTGATCCATTTTTGTGACTTACTGACAAGCAAAGCCAATGGAAAGACCAGGTTCACTTAACAACCGTGTTACTCCTTTAGTAACTGCAGGGATTCACTTAACTCTGGCGAAAAAAGGTCGTAAAATGGGGCAAAACTCAATAAAGGTCTCACTTAGCAGCGTAAATTCTGGGGTCAGTTGTGGCCATAACTCAAGGACTCCTTGTAGTCAGTGGACCTTCGCTGGAGGCTTTGAAGCAAAAGTTGGATGGGCATCAGGACCCTTAGCAAAGAAAAGATTCCTGTGTTGGGTGGGAATCGGCCCTGAGGATCTCCAAGGACTTTCCTTCTTCCTACCTTCCTGTTCTGTCTGCACTGGAAATGTCTTCTGAATGAATGAACAGTTTAAACCCAAAGACTGACCCAACAGCAAAGCCATCTGTGCAGAATTTCTAGATTTCCGACACGGAGCTATTGACACAGACCGATTACAGAATTCCAGAGGGCAGATGGAGGGAAAAAAATCCAACTGAGGCTGTCTGTTCTGTCGGTGACTCATTCTTTTGTGTGTAAACACCGACAAAGACCTTACCTTGCTGTTAAAATACAAGGCACAATGGTTTTTTCATGAAGAAGCTGGGCCGTTGGTAGAAAGCCAACTTTCCAGTGCATGTTTGTTTTGTTCTTCGTCAGCTTTCAAGGATTTCAGTCCGGAGTAGGTACTCCGTTCTGCTCGGCTCCTAGAGTACACTTTTAGTTGCTCACCCAAGTAGGCGGACTCCCATCAGAGGATAGGCTTGCTAAATATTGACTGGGTCTAGGGGTTTTTTTGTAGGTTGGCGGGTTGCATGACCTCAACCTTTATGTTAGCTGAGGATGCCAGCCAGGTATTTGGCAGCCCCTAGCTGGCCTTGGTGATTTCAGGAAAGCTAATTAGAATCCTGGTTAATACATGGATGAGACCACTAGGATAGACTAAAAAGTAGTATCTATCTTAATCTGTCTGTCTGTCTATCCATCCATCCATCTATCTACCCATCGTCTACTATATATTGTCTCTTTCTTGAGACAATATGTGATAGATGGATGGATGGATGTTTCATCATCTATTGTCTTTTTCTCATCTTTCATCTATCTATCATCTTTTTCTCATCTATCCATCCATCCATCCATCTACCATATATCTATTCTCTATTTCACTTCTTTCATCTACCCATCTTTTTCTCATCTCTTCCATCCATCCATCCATCCATCCATCCTTCTTTCCTCCATCCATCCATCCACCATATATCTATCACCTCTTTCTCATCTCTTTCATCTTCTCTTGTCTTTTTCTCATCTTTCATCTATCCATCATCTCTTTTTCTCATCCCATCCATCCATCCATCCATTTCTTCTGTCTAATTGCCAGAGAACTACACAAACATGTCCATAGAGTCACTGGAAGTTCTACTCAAGGCAAGGAAGCCTTATCTGGTTTACAGCAGATGGCAGACTTGAGCTGATCTGGCTAATCTTGAACAAGCTAAGATCCCATCTTCCTCACTTGCTGGGAGAGACATCTCAGTGCTAGACTTGGGAAAGCCACCCTTGAACTCCTTCTGTAGCAAGACCAAGGAAATCACAGGGAAGCATCCATGAAAGTCATGAGAAGCCAATCCTGAGCTAAGAAAAACCCAACTGTCCCTTGTGGGCTTCCTTCCATTTTGGAGGCTGGTAAAAATGCAGCAAAATGTGTTTATTGGCTTTATCCCTTCCCTGCCTTCTTTCCCTTATGGGGCATTAAGCAAGCATTCCAGGGCAGGGTGCCCTCTAAGATGAAACAGCAATCATTAGAGTACCACTGACAAGCTGGCCTCGTCAAACTCAAAAGACCTGCCTTCAGAAGAAGATCCGAAATCTTCTCCAAAAGTGGAATGGAAAATGGAACTCCTGAGAAACAGCGTTCAATGGCTTAAGACTGACGCCAGAGCCAAACCCCAAGCTCTTTGGGAATTAAAAAAAAAAAAAAATCCTGGAAAAATCCCTTGAACTGCATCCAAAAAAATAAAATAAAACCTATGGCTAATGGAGCGCCTGTTTTGTTTTTAATTCAGCGTCTTGAGTAAAGTTCTACCTTGTTGAGATTAAGGTGTCACGTTCTTTTCTTTGTGTTCCTGCCACTTACCTGGACTTTAAAAGAAGTGAAAACTTATCTATTGATCAATGTTGGAGGATGAAACACCCCCCCACCCCCACCCCTTAGGCTTGTTCTCCAATAGGGAAAAAGGTCAGACATGAAGTCACAGATAAAGCTTCTCTTTCTTCGCTGGTTTACAGCAGCAGAGAATAAATTATACCGGGCGGTTATCTCTTTGTAAAGGTTGCTATGTCACAAATCTCAAGCTCAAGGTAAGAACAAAACAAACTCGGGCGCGGAACCGTAAAAAAAAAAAAATTGACTTTGCCCAAGAAGCAATAGAGCTTTAACCATCTGCTCTGCAAGTAGTTCATAAGTCACTTTGTTTCAGTGCCATTGTAACTTTGAACGGTCACTAAATGAACTGTTGTAAGTTGAAGACTTCCTGTATTTTCTGCTAGTTTAGTAGGTTCGAGAACCAGCTGGGATATAGACTGCTCGCTCCGGGGCTGTCCACTTTCAGACTTGTGGACTTCAACTCCCAGAATTCCCCAGCCAGCATTTAAGTCCGCAGGTCTTAAAAGTTTCCAGGGTTGGACACCCCTGGCTTATATCTTTCTAGCTTGCACTGCATTAATGAAGGAAGGAGGAGGAGGAGAAAGAGAGGAGGAGGAGGAGGAGAAGGAGAAGAAGAAAAAGAAGAAGAGGAGGAGGAGGAGGGGGGAGGAGGAGGAGAAGAGGAGGAGGAGGAGGAGGAGGAGGAAGAGGAAGAGGAAGAAGAAAGAAGAAGAAGAAGAAAGAAGAAGAAAGAAGAAGAAGAAGAAGAAGAAGAAGAAGAAGAAGAAGAAGAAGAAGAAGAAGAAGAAGAAGAAGAAGAAGAAGAAGAAGAAGAAGAAGAAGAAGAAGAAGAAGAAGAAGAATCTTCTCCCCCCTCGGTGGTGCCTTTTCTATGCCCTTTCCCTGTCCTTTTCAACACAAAAGAATTTCACACTCGCTTCCTCAGAACTGGAAAATCCAGATTTTGCAATATTGGCAGGTTTTCAAAGTCTGGGGCCTCTTGGTAGAAGATAGAGAGGATAAGGGCTCAAGGTTAAATTCCAGGAGGCATATTAAAATAGCATCAATGAAATATTACTGATCGCAGTTGGTATTTTTCTTTTTTTTTAAAAAAAAAGTAAGAGTGCCTGTGGAAACCTTGGTACACAAGAGTGCATCCTATTGAGAAACTGCCTCCCTCCCTCCTCTGCCCAATTTTACCTTTGTCTTTAAAAGATCTGCCTTAATAATAAGGTAAATGTTTAACTGCAATAAGCATTAAAGTACATTTTTCCCCTCTGCGCACATATACTGCGGTTTGCGTGCTTCAGTGCTTTTCGCTTGTTTTTATTTATTAAATTTAGAAGCTTAAAAATGTAGAATCCATGTCTGACTTAACTCGGATTCCCATGTGATTTGACGTGCAAATAACTATGCTTTCATTGTTTATTTATTGGACTACATGCTTAAAAAAATAGCTAACGAGCTCTAAAAAAAATATATCACACAGCCTCACAGCATGGAAATCTGAGAGATAAAATGTGTTTCTCTCCCCCCCCCAATTCTCAATTCCTCCAGACCTTAAAAACCCTTAAAAATGTCAAGGCAATTTGTTTACCCCTGCTAGGTTAGATTTCTGAGTACGAGGTTTTAATTTTATTTTATTTTTAATCAAGTGGCCATGCTGCCCCAGAAAATCTCGGTTTTGTAGGTCACCTCTTCCCGGTGGCTGTTCCACTGGAATGCATCAAAACAATTTAAGTGTGTAAAAGTATAAGTGGGGAACAGGCTGTCCATGTTAAATATAACTCGCCCTCCTCAACAGAAGCTATCGTATGGCTGATATTCTCTCTGATGAAATCAGCATTCCTGTTTTGTGGGGATATATTTTTCCTCTGCAGAGACGCCAGCCTTCCAGGAGAAGACCCACCATGCCACAATCCCAGAATATTCTTCTTCCTCCTAGCATAATAATTCCAAGACTATCTGAAAAAAATGTAATCTAAGCCAGCATCCTTCCCACCCGAGGGATTAGCTCAGGGGTCTTCAAACTTGGCCCTTTTATGACTTGTGGACTTCAACTCCCAGAATTCCTGAGCCAGCATGGGGGGAACTATGGCCCTTTCATGACTTACGGACTTCAACTCCCAGAATTCCTGAGCCAGCATGGGGGAACTATGGCCCCTTCATGACTTGCGGACTTCAACTCCCAGAATTCCTGAGCCAGCATGGGGGAACTATGACCCCTTCATGACTTGTGGACTTCAACTCCCAGAATTCATGACTTGTGGACTTCAACTCCCAGAATTCCTGAGCCAGCATGGGGGGAACTATGGCTCCTTCATGACTTGTGGACTTCAACTCCCAGAATTCCTCAGCCAGGCCCCGTCTCGCTTGGCAAGATAAATTTTGGGCTCAGATGTGCTCAATGTAACATTAATAAAAGAGGGATCATTTCAAGCTAAGTATCTTGAGTTGTTTTTACAGTATAAAAAAAGAAGTTTGCCTTCTTTGAGCTGATTTGAGCTAAAACCTTTACTATGTTGTTATTTACAAATTTCAAAAAAGAAAAAAAATTCCCATCATCACCATCATATAGATAAGTACACAATTTTTGTTTCTTTCCGCTCCAACAGATTTCTACCTAGTTCCTATTGGCATAAACTTAAAAAAAACAAACAAACCGGGTCTGTATATGTGCTTGAGAGAGAAAAAATACCGCACCTAATCGTTAGATTTCATCATCAGAAAAGAGGGATTTAAAGATCAATTTCGGATCGATGCCAGTTTTTTTTCAGCTTTCTTTCGGTAACGCCTTTTCTACATGCAACTTGTATGTGCCGAAAATACAAGAGTCACAGGGTGTAAATTTATTGACTGCAGACAGCTTGTCAGGACAAGCCGTAATCAATAAATCTCACACCGGCTTCAGCTTGTATCTGCAAGTCAAGCCCCCATTTTGGCTTTTTGCAAACCTTACCTCCTTGGGTGTCTTTTCTCACACACACACACACACACACAAACACACAGAGCTGCAAATTAAACCAGAGTTGTAATCACTGCAAGACATACTGGACATCTACCTCTATAAAATCCCAAAACACGGTCACATACCAACAACTGCATGCCCACACACAAATATTTCTCTCTTGCTTATTGCAAGGATCCAAAGAATCCAGTTGCCTCTCCTTACACGGCCCCAAAGAAACAGAGAATGGCCAGGTTCGCAGGAGAAAAGTAGGTGCAGCCAATTTAATTAGAACAAATATAGCAAAAACTCCTGGTTTTGGAAAGGCCCAATCGTCCTGCTTTGGGAACATCAAAGCCTGTTTCAGTTTAACATTAAAAAAAAAAGCAGAGGAGAGTGTACAACCAATCCCAGAAAAAGGGAACACAACACATGCAATAAAATTTTCCAAGCCACCTGTATCGGAGGAGATTAGCATTAACTAGCTTTAGATCTCAACCATCCAAAATTCTGTTATAAAATGCTGAAATTCCAGTGGGACTGAACCACGCGTCTCCAATTTCTCCCATATTTTTCCTCCAAGGCAAAACAGGTGTTTGTTTTTTTTTTAAAAAAAAGACAAAACTTCATTTCGGAATGCTGCAGCGTTTATTATGAATTTATCAGGGTGGCTGTTGAACTAATTACCGTCCTGGTTATTTTCCCTTCTTTGCTGTTAAAATAATAATAATAATAATTACAGATTCTGCCTCTTAAAATCACTGCAGGGAGTCCTCAACTTACAACATTTCATTTAGTGACCGATGGCCGTTTTTCACACTTTACGGCCGCTGCAGCCTCCCTATGGCCACGTGATTAAAATTCAGACATTTGGCTATTTTTAATTATTAATATGATATTATTATTATTGTGTCTAATCTTAGTATATTTTATGTTAAAAAGAGAGTTAAAGGATTTTAGAGATTTGTTATTCTAATAATTGATTATTGTTAGTTAGAATATGGTTATCTTATTGTTAACCCTGTGATTAGCTCTGGGAAGTGGGGGGAGGGAGGGGGGAGGGGAGGGAGGGTTTTGGAGAGGGGG
>NW_015387190.1:0-15305 GCF_001527695.2 Protobothrops mucrosquamatus | reverse complement strand
AATAATAATAATAATAATAATAATAATAATAATAATAATAATAATAATAATAATAATAATAATAATAATAATAGTAAAGTTGGAAGGGACCTTGAAGGTCATCTAGTCCAACCCCCTGCTCAGGCAGGAAACCCTATACCATTTCAGACAAATGGCTGTCTAGTCTCTTCTTAAAAACTTCCAGTGTTGGAGCATTCACAGCTTCTGGAGGCAGGTTGTTCCACTGGTTAATTGTTCTAACTGTCAGGAAGTTTCTCCTTAGTTCTAAGTTGCTTCTCTCCTTGATGAGTTTCCACCCGTTGCTTCTTGTCCTGCCTCCAGGCGCTTTGGAAAATAGTGCCTGGAGTTCTCTGAGGACTGCTTCCAGCAGGAGTCCAAAAACTTGGAAGGCAAAACCTCTGGTCCAGGTGACCAAAACCCTGATTGGATCCTGCAACATTATCCTGGGACACGTAGATTTGCCATCATTCAACTACTACGTAAGTTAGTACTGCTTTATACTGCCCTGGTACGACAATACTTTGAACGCTGAGTCCAGCTTGGGTCATTATGATACCCAAAAGATGTTGAGACTCTAGAAAGAGTACAGAGAAGAGCAGCAGAGATGAATAGGGGGCTGGAGGCTAAACTGTATGATGAACGGTTGAATAACCAAATTATGGAGTTGGAAGGGACCTTGGAGGTCATCCAGTCCAACCCCCTCCGCTCAAGCAGGAGACCCGCCTACACCATTCTTCTCCAATCTTTTCTGTTTGAAGCAGGTTGATGTAGGTTTCCACAATCATCCTTGGGTGGGGTCTGCCCTCTTTCCATTTTGTCTCCTCTCCCCAGGGCTGAGCTGTGTCCCTTCTTCCAACAGGAAGTGGGGTCTAAGGTCACCCCGGACAGGCCAGCCCTGTCCCTTTAAAGTAATCTCTGCACATCGGCATTGTTGGGCAGATTGATGTTAATGGACACGTGCATTTATGTTTTGTAATAGAAGGCCTGTCAAAAGGCGGTGATGGAGGAGTGCTATGTAAGCATTAGCACGACTCCATTTATGGGCTTCCCATAATCTTCGGCAGGCTGAGGCAGACCACCCAGAGAGCCGGATTAATGGAGAGAAATGTGGGTGGGGGGGAGTAGAGAGGGAGCCCTGGTCTTCCCCCTCTGCAAGGGTCATTATTATGATTACACCTGCAAACATCCACAGCTTAATTTACTCAGAGAAGATCCTCCAGGGCTGGGAATGTGCCATTAAAAGATGTTGGGTGGCAAAAACGCAATTGCAAAAAAAAGCAAACCCCAAAAAAACCACCACCATTTGTTTAAAGCAGGGATGTGCGCAACCTTGGCAACTTTCAGACTTGCGGACTTCAACTCCCAGAATTCCCCAGTCAGGTAATTTCCCTTTGCGTTGTAAAGATCAGCTTTAAAAAAAAAAAAAATAAATCAGTAATTTGAAGGATCCTGATGCTGGATGTTTAAATCAGGAATGTTAATTCATTTTTGTTTTTTTGAAACAAAACGTTCCATAGACGCAAGGAAGAAATAAATACAGTATTCAGATTACAGCATTCCTCAAGAATGGCTGAGGTTCCCCTCGTAGTTGCATTTCTCACCCACCCCTCAAATATTTGCAAAAGAAAGAGAAAGCAGCACAACTTAAGTATCTTCTGTATCCTTCAAGGAAGGATGTTTCCCTGACCATATATAAAACACCCGGAAACCGACTGAACTGATTTGGTTCAAGGCATTCACTTTCTTTCTTTCTTTCTTTCTTTCTTTCTTTCTTTCTTTCTTTCTTTCTTTCTTTCTTTCTTTCTTTCTTTCTTTCTTTTTCTTTCTTTCTTTCTTTCTTTCTTTCTTTCTTTCTTTCTTTCTTTCTTTCTTTCTTTCTCTTATTTTGATAGTCTCTTGGATATCTGGCAGTCAGCTTGATCCACCCAGAAGCCCTCTGAACTAGTTTAGAAAAAGGCTGTCTAAACAGGGATTTATCAAAGCAGAGGTGCAAATCCCAGCTTGGGCACAGTGGGCCTTCTAGGTGGTTTTAACGCGACCGTGTTTTTTCCCCCCAAATAATACCAACTGCAGAACTAGAGAGGCAAAATAATATCGCGTGTTACAGNTTTGCAAAGCCTCGGGCCTCTTTGGCAGACATTTGTGGTTTACCTTCCGGGTCTAATTGCCAACTATTTAAAGTGGTTCAAACCTCAGATAACTCCTGGCCCAGAATTTGCCCTCAGGCCGATGTCTGCAGCTTCTTCAAAGCAAAGCGCACAGCAGGATGCAGGAAAGCCGGGTCAGGTCAAGGCTGTAGCATCTGAATTAGGTTACTAGCCAGGTTGCCAGGAGCCAGTCTGCCAGTTCCCACAGAAAACTAAAACAAAACATTCAGCGACAGCCCTGTAGGGTAGGCATAAAGGCTGTTCTTGGCTTGGGATGATGGGACATCCAATCTCTTTGGAGCAAGCCTGGATAACTGGGATAAATGCTTACCCAATTAGGAAATGTTTTTTTTCCCCCTCTGTTACTTTTGCCATTTTGGGACAATAATGTGTTTTTGTTCCTCCCTTTGTGATTTGCTACATTTTCAGCTTCTTCTTCTTTTGGTTACTGTTTCAGCTCCCTTTTTTCATTCCCTGTTTAGAGTCCCACTTTTTAAAAAAGAAAGAAAGAAAGAAACAACTTTGGGTAACAAACCGAGAACAATGTTGCTTAACTTGCCTGGAATGATCTCTCAGGCATGAAAACTTTGTGGAAGGAAGGGAGGGAGGGAGGGAGGGAGGGAGGAAGGAAGGAAGGAAGGAAGGAAGGAAAAGAGAGAAAGAAAAAAGAAAGAAAGAGAAGGAAGGAAGGAGGAAGGAAGGAAGGAAGTGTTAGAAGTAAGTCTTCATCCTGGTTCATCCAAGCCGGGAATAAATAAGCAACATGGCTACTGCTTTGGGAAGATGGTTACAATTTATTGAAGAAGCAGAAAGATGGTTCTTCAGGAAAGAGCAGAGGAGAGAAAGAAGAGGCTGAGCACATGGGCAGTAGCTTTTTATACCCTCTCTAGCTTTTTGTTTAGAATAGTTTCCTCTTCCTGTGGCATGAACTTTGAACTGAGTCCGAGTGCTTTTCTAGGCCTTAGTATCTGTGGTTCAGTGCTATTATGTCCCAAAAGTCATCTCCTGTTTCCCTGGGGATGGGCTAATGACTCTTAAGAGTTTCTTTTGTCTTCTTGAGTTTCCTGGCTCCAACCTTCCTGATGGTTCCACATCTGCATCTGTATAGGGCTGGTTCCTGCTTAGGGCAAAGAGATGGTGCCAGGTTTGGTTTTTGGTTTTAAAAATCCTTTTGAGGAAAAATATTTTTCTGCCTTTTTAATATTTCCTTCTCTGGGGCTCTGACTTCCCTCAGAAGGAAGGAAGGAGAGAAAGGAAGGAAGGAAGGAAAGAAGAAAGAAAGAGAGAAAGAATGAAAGAAAGAAAGAGAAGGAAGGAAGGAAGGAGAAAGGAAGGAAGGAAGGAGAAAGGAAGGAAGGAAGAGAAAGGAAGGAAGGAAAGAAGAAAGAAAGAAAGAAAGAAAGAAAGAAAGAAAGAAAGAAAGAAAGAAAGAAAGAAAGAAAGAAAGAAAGAAAAGAGAAAGGAAGGAAGGAAGGAAAGAAGAAAAGAAAGAAAAAAAAGAAAAAAGAAAGGAGAGAGAGAAAGGAAGGAAGAAAAGAAGGAAAGAAGGAAAGAAGGAAAGAAAAAAGAAAGAAAGAAAGAAAGAAAGAAAGAAAGAAAGAAAGAAAGAAAGAAAAAATGCCTTAACTGGGATAGCTCAATCAGGATGTTAAACATATAATAATGAGGAGGAGGAGGAGGAGATGAAGCTGACTGTGAGAGATTTAAAGTATTTACATTATTTTACTGTGTTCAATTTGGATTTTCTCCAGCAAGTTAAAGGTGCTAAGTTGGGGGCTGGGGGGAAGGGAGGGAGGGAGGGAGGGAGAGAAAAAGAGAGAGAATGCAGAGGGGAGAAAAGAGAAGGTCTGCTTTATTAAAGCAAGGAAACATGAAATTGCCTGGAATCGCAGCCAGCTATTTCTACAAAGAGAAGGTCTGGGACGGTTGGTTTCGACAAGGACTCTGAAAATTAAAGCTGCTCAACAACCCTTTTCCCGTAGCTGAAACCTTCACCTTCTCAGCAAACAGCAGCTGATCTTTCTGTCATAACCGTGTCTATTATTGACATCTGCAGGAGACAAATTGATAGTCAGGTCAGCAGGCATTGCAGTAGAATTTGGGGCCAAAGAAATGGAGAGGGAAGCGCTGTAGCTCCAGGGAGATGCTTGACACAGGGAAGATTTCTAGGTTGCCTCTCGCGCATCGCTGGGGTTAAACAGGACCTCGGAGAGATTGCTTTATTTGGCAGTTGCAAAGACACTCAACCACAAAGAGACCTTGGTCGAGAATTGGAGAAAAGACCCTCTGGTTTGGCTTTGATATCTGCAGCCCTTTCCAGCTTGGTTCCCCACTGGTTGGGTCAGACCTGACTGCAGTCCCCATCCTTGTAAACCAGGAATGATTGGGGCCCTGGGTGCTCTCTGAGCTTGGTGGTTTTCTTGCAGACGTTTCATTATCCAACTAGGTATCACTATCAGTGCTAGAAGGGAGTAGGGTTTGCGGAGAGGAGGAGGAGGAGATAGATAGATAGATAGATAGATAGATAGATAGATAGATAGATAGATAGATAGATAGATAGATAGATAGATAGATAGATAGATAGATAGATAGATAGATAGAACTGAGATTTAAGTAGATCATGGATAGATGAGGAGAAGACAGATGAGGAGGAGAGCAAGAGGAAGAGGAGAAGTAGACAGATGAGGAGAAGATAGATGAAGAGGAGGAGGAGGAGGAGAAGAAAAGAAAGAAGAAAAAGAAGAAGAAGAAGAAGAAAAAGAAGAAAAAAGATAGATTGAACTGAGATTTAAGTAGATTATGGATAGATGATGATGAGAAGACAGATGAGGAGGAGAGCAAGAGGAAGAGGAGAAGTAGACAGATAAGGAGGAGAAGATAGATGAAAGAGGAGGAGGAGGAGGAGGAGGAGGAGGAGGAGAAGAAGAAGAAGAAGAAGAAGAAGAAGAAGAAGAAGAAGAAGAAGAAGAAGAAGAAGAGGCATGATTTGATCTGACTGACCTTTATTCCATCCCTTCTTTATTATCCTCCTTTCTAAACTTCAAAAAAAAACCACAACAGCTGAAATGTTGTATTTCCACAAAGGGCAGCTTTCTGTAGCTGTAGGGGGGGGGGAATATCAACCCACAGGTGGGGGAGAGCCGTACTTGAATGTCTCTTTTGTGTCCCTGCAACACTGACAAGGAGGCAGAAGAAGTGAAAACACTTCGTCCATGTCTCATGGACCACCAAAGGCTTCCTAAGCTAGCTATCGTGAGGCAGCTCATCTCTGCAGTGGTACGTGCATCCTTGCATCCTATCCGTTACTAAGCAACGGATCTAATGCTGTGCAAGCTTCACTCAGAGCTCGTTAAAACAGCCTAGACAGAAAAATGATGATTGTCCAAAAATATTCCAAAGTCAAACTTTTCTTGAGAACATCATCATCTAGAACATCTGGACCCAGGACCGTTTTGCAACGTCTTGGTGCAGGGGTCTTCAAACTTGGCCCTTTGATGACTTGTGGACTTCAACTCCCAGAATTCTTCAGCCAGGCATGCTAGCTGAGGAATTCTGGAAGTTGAAGTCCACAAGTCATCAAAGGGCCAAGTTTGAAGACCCTTGTCTTGGTGGAATGTTCTTCAGCTCTGTGGCTTCTTGCTAGCATCATTTACATCCTTCTTCATCTTGCCTTTTGGGCTGTTACTGTTCTTGATTCACAACCTCACCATGCTTCCCTTTTTAAACTCTCTCTGGCTTCCTGCAGCCTTCTCGTCTTACAAGGACCTTGGTCCCGTTCCAGCTCTTCCGATGAATCCCACATCTCTAAGGAGTCTGATTGCAACTACAGCCATGCTCCTCCTAAGACGTGTGTTTCTTTTTTTTTTCCTTTTTAAAAAAAAAAGTTTTTTATTTATAAAACAGTGAAAACAAAGATGGACATAACGTAACATTCCAGTGTATATATGCCTAACAATTTGTTCCTCATCATACGTATAATTCTTAATCTCTATATATACATATACAACCTGCCTCCAGAAGCAGTGAATGCACCAACATTGGAAATTTTTAAGAAGAAACTGGACAGCCATTTGTCCGAAATGGTATAGGGTTTCCTGCCTGAGCAGGGGGTTGGACTAGATGACTTCCAAGGTTCCTTCCAACTTTATCATTATCATTTATTTATTTATTTATTTATTTTTTGGATTTATCATCATCATCATCATCATCATCATCATCATCATCATCATTATTATTATTATTATTATTATTATTATTATTCTATACAATACAGCTAAAACGTGTGTTTCTTGACAAGCTGTAGCCAGGCTTGGATGAAGCGCTCGTCCCAAACCACCAAGAAAGAGAAGGATCCCCTTTGAATTCAAGCATCAAGGTGGAGGGGATGAAAATAAAAAATAAAAAGCAGGCTTTGAAACGATAGCAATCTCGCCTTTTTTTTTTTTTAAATTAAAGGCTGCAAGACCAAGAGGCTGGCTTTTGATTTTTCCCTTGCAGTATCTTCTGATATGGCACCAGATCACTCGCTTTAATTAACATATCTGGAGGGGTAAATAAACAAGCTTTTAAATTTATGCCAAAAAGACAGTGGGAGGGCGGAAAGAAGAGCCCTCCACACACACAAACACACCAAATGTAGATGTTCTTCCTTCTATTTTTAACTTGTTTTTTTCCATAGCTCAATGACTACAAAGGAAATGTGGATATTGAAACAGTCAAGACTTGGTTGAACTGCCCGATGGGACTAGAGGGATGAAGGAGGCAAAGAGCATAGGGGGGGGGAATGGAGTGTTTGAATGAGAAAGGAAGGACAAGATGTGGAGGGGGGGGTTGAGGAACCAGGAGCCAAGGCTGAAGGTTACACTTGGGAGTTCAACCAACTGTAGACCCCAAAAAGTAATTGGAAGTATCGCCTGACCTTTGATAACGACTTCACCTGGATCCAGAAATGGAATCCAGTTAGGTGAGCCAGCAGTGTGCTGCAGCTGCCAAAAAAAGCTAATACAGTCCCGGACTGCATTAACAGAAGGATAGAATCAATATTACATGAAGTGTTAGTATCCCTTTATAATGCCTTGATAAGACCACACTTAGAATACTGCATCCAGCTTTGACTTGCCATGATATAAAAAAGATGTTGAGTCTCTAGAAAGAGTACAGAGAAGAAGAACAAAGATGATCAGGGGACTGAAGATTAAAAAAAACGCGAAGAATGGTTGCATCTAGTTTAACGAAAAGAAGGACTAGAGGTGACATGATAGCAGGGTTCAAATATCTAAGGGGTTGCCCCAAAGAAGAGGGAGTCAAGCTATTCTCCAAAGCGCCTGAAGGCAGGACAAGAAGCAACGGGTGGAAACTAGTCAAGGAGAGAAGCAACCTAGAACTAAGAAGGAATTTCCTGAGAGTTAATCAGTGGAACAACTTGCCTTCAGAAGTTGTGGATGCTCCACCACTGGAGGTTTTGAAGAAAAGATTGGACAGTCATTTGTTCCTACCTGAACAGGGAGTAGGACTAGAAGACCTCCAAAGTCTGTTCCAACTCTGTTATTCTGTTATACTATAGATATAACCTAACTCCTGTTTACAACACGGTGCTTTCAGCAGTCCCAAGAAGCTTCCGCGCCCATTTGCACTCTGATTCAGGCGACTCTGAGGATACAGATAAATCCGCAAGTGGCCTCAAGGATTCTCAGAGAGAGTACTGATGACCAGATGACTGCAAAGAATCTAAATCCTTCCATTCCCCACCATTCAGTCAGAACCGAAGAAGCTTCTTGGATGAGAAGTGAAACATCAAGGGGAAAAAACACAAACACACACACAAACACAAGAAAGTCGAGTTGCCTTTTGGAGAAACACCTTTGGGACAACCCAGTTAGACCCACCCTTTTGTCAAACTGGTTCACCGCCTACAGCGTGTCCAGCCCTTCTTAGGGCCGTCCAAGTTTCCATTACAGAAACCGGACCTGTTACGAATGCAAGCGGCCGTATCATGTTCAAAGTAGACTCTAAGGACCGTAAATGGAACCCAGTGCAAATGCCAATGACCCTCAATCTGCCATTGCTTGAGGGACGGTCTTCCCCCCCCCTTTTTTTTGGAAGCTTGGCTTCCCCAGATCCAGTTGCAATGGAAACAAACCACAAACCCTCAAAGGAAGCAGATATTTAAAAAAAAAACCAAACCCAGCAAGGCACCATCAAACCATAAAGATTTTTTTTACATATATATAAAAAGAGGAAAGTTAGTTAGTTCAATTGCACCAAAGCAGGGGTTTTTTTGGGCGGGCTTGTGTGCGAGTTTTGGTGAGAACACGGATGTTCCTCGTACACGTCAAGGTGCTAATTTACCAGTGAAACAGAAGCAGGTTCGAGAGCCACACTAATTGGGGGGGGGGAGTGCAACATGCGCCATATGGCCAGAAATATCCTTTCCAAAATCCACCAAGATTGTGGCTTTATTGGACTCCAGCTCGGATTAGGACGTGATTCCCGTTGATCCGGGAGCGTTTTAAAAATATCCTTCGTGTCGCAGTAGCCTGTTCGCCTTCCCCCCTCTCTCTCTTTTTCATTCCTCTCTTCCTTCTCTCAAGGGGACCCTTGCAGCCCCTTCAAAAGAACACAGGTAGCCCTCAACTTACAGCCACAACTGAGCCCAGAATTTCTGTCACTAAGCGAGGCGGTGGCGAAGTGAATTTTGCCCCATTTTACCACCCATGTTGCCACAGCCAATGGCTGCCGTTGTTGAGCTAGTAAGAGGGTCGTGTCGGGGAATCTGGCTTTCCCCCCATGGACTTTGCTTGTCAGAAGGGTCGTAAAAGGGGATCACACGTGACCGTGGGGCACAGCAACCGTCGTAAGCATGAGTCACTTTCCAAGCTTCCGAATGCTGATCACGGGACCGTGAGGTCACACGTCCCTTTTTTTCAGTCACCGTTGTAAGTCAAGGATTACCTCTACCGAGTTATGGTAACATCTTAACGCAACTCCTGACGGTTAGAACAATTAACCAGTGGAACAACCTGCCTCCAGATACGGTGAATGCTCCAACACTGGAAGTTTTTAAGAAGAAACTGGACAGCCATTTGTCCGAAATGGTATAGGGTTTCCTGCCTGAGCAGGGGGTTGGACTAGATGACCTCCGAGGTCCCTTCCAACTTTATCATTATTATTATTATCAACTCCTTCCTGTCGATCCCATAATGCCAGCGCACCATTTGTGCGTGGTCTCTGTGTGTGTGTGTGTGTGTGTGTGTGTGTGTGTGTGTGTTTACACATGTAAAATTGCAGGTGTCTTTTTTTCAGTACGCCAAAAACTTTCCCTTTGGTCTCGCCGACGTTTCAGGGGTCGGTCACTTCGCAGGCGGGCAGGTCCGCAAAAGTCTACCGGGCCCCCAGATCACGCTTTCTCTCTTCCCTTCCACCCTGGGTGTGTTTTTAATGCCGTCTATTCAAATTAGTCCCACTAATGGAGTCGCTGGTGGCGTGCTGAGCGTTTCAATTAAAGGGCTTGTAATATTTTATAAGCTAACTGCAGAACGGCGGGAGGCAGAAACGAGAGAGAGAGAGAAAAAAGGGAAAGAAGAGGCTTGCATTTGGGGTGGGGTGAGGGAAAGTAATGGGGGAGCAGAGGTAATCTCTCTCTCTCTCTTTTTTTTATTTTTTAGAAATGACAAGAGGGGAGAAAAAAGAGAGTCGCGCCCCTTACAAAATTAATAATGCAGAGTTATGCAAGGATTTTAATTTCCACGTCAGGGGAAAGAGGCGATTAAGCAAAAAAAACAGCGGTTAGGAAAAGTCACCGCATATTTTGAAGGAAAGGGGAAGAATCTACACGATGCATGTGTTTAAAACTGTATTATGGAGCCCGACAGCAGCATAGGATATATATACTACTCCCAAATGCCTTAGTCTCTTTTTAAAATTCTTCCTAGGCTGCCCCAGACGCGGGTGGTCTTATTATCTGAGAGAATTAATTTAGCTCTCTGATGGATAACTCCCGCTTACTTCCCTGGGAGCAGTTCCTACTGAAATTATGTCTTTTTCTAGAGAAAGGAAGGGGGGGGGTCGAGAGACACAGAAAAGATGAGGAAAAAAATGAGTGGTAGAGAGAAAGAATGAAGAGAAGGGGGGGAACAATAGGGAAACGAGACAAAACGGATGGAGAAAATGGAAAGGAAAAAAAAGTAAAAGGGGAGGAAAAGCAAGCAAAGAAATGAAAAGAAATAAATGGAGCAAAAGAATGACAAAATAAATTGAATATATTAAATTGGGAGTGGCTGGGTGGGTCAATAGGGATAGAGATAGATAGACAGACAGACAGACAGACAGACAGACAGACAGACAGACAGACAGACAGACAGACAGACAGACAGACAGACAGACAGACAGACAGATAGATAGATAGAGGTAGGTAGGTAGGAAGGTAGATAGATAGATAGATAGATAGATAGATAGATAGATAGATAGATAGATAGATAGATAGATAGATAGATAGATAGATAGATAGATAGATAGATAGATGGATGGATGGATGGATGGATGGATGGATGGATGGATGGATGTCTTTGATGCTCTCTGAGCTTTGTTGCTTGTTTTGCAGACATTTCATTACCTGACTAAGTAACAACATCAGTCTAATGACTGTGCAGGTATTTGCTCCCTGTTTATATACAGTAGTCTTGGTGAGGGTTAGGGTTTTCTCCTGGCTACTTCTAGTGTGTGTGTGCGCATGTGCGACCGCAGGCGTATGCCTGCAGAAGAATGAATGAATGAATGAGTGAGTGAATGGATGAGTTGTTTTACATAACAATGACAATAAAAGTTACCCATATTTCAGTAAATCCTCCATGCGTAATCTGCATCCGTAAGCAACTCATTTATAAGTCACAAGCCACAGCAGGCCTTCCATCCAACTGAGTAATTGGGGCCATAAATCTCTCTTTCCAATGTGGAAGGACAAGTTCCTGGTCATCTATTTCCCCCGTCCAAGTGTTTCTTAGGATTTCTCTTCTGTAATACAGGAGGTCTCTGTGGCTGGTAAATGTCTTCTTTTTCCTCTCTTTTTTTAAAAAAAATATAGATAATTTTGTTAAAGAGCTTTTTCAAAAAAGATAGACGCTCCTGTTATAGAAATGGCCAGGGCATATTAAGTATGTAAAAGTAAAAAAAAAAAGTTGAGGCTGTCATGTTATTTATTCTACTGCACTTAAAAGAGTCGAAAGTCAATCCTTTTCCGTCTTTTTTTGCCCCCCCTTTCACCCTACCCTTCTCTCTCCTCTTCCCTTCCCCATTTCCCCCACTATCTTCATTCTCATTTGGTTATTTTCCATCCTGATAAGTTTCATAAAAGAACGTTTAAAAACTCACATTCCCATTTATGACGGTTGCAGGTCAGGAGACCCCCTTTCGCGGCCTTTTCACAAGCCAATCTGGAAGCTAGACGCATTTGAACCACCTCGTTACTAACTTAACGAGGTCGGCAATTCACCGTGGCAAGAAAAGTGGTACAAAACTCAATAACTGCCTTGCTTAAGGACGGAAATGTCGGAGTCAATTATGGTTGTAAGTCGAGAACTACCTTGATATCCAGGCCATCTCATGGGGCATGGGCTCTGGACCTCAAACTAGCTTGGATACTGTTTCGAAGCAAAAACCAATGGACCTGTCAATCAAGAAAAAGTATTTTTGTAGGCCGATCCCTCCGGAGACAAGCGATTAATTAAACGGCGCTCCCTGTACACCTTGGCAAAGTCACCATATGGGAACCTCTTGGCGACGCAGATAGACGCGTTCAGATTAGTTGTGATTTAATAAACAACATGATCCATCATTGTTGAAAGCAAAGGTCAATCTTCAGTTTTTTTCCCCCCTCTTGTCATAAACAAAGTGTGACAAAGACCCAGAAATCGGAGCAGCTTCCAGAATAAGCCGCGGCTTTAAACTTACACCCCCACCACCACCCCCAGCTATTAAAACTGCTGCAAGATTAACACTGCCTCCAGTGGATTAAGCCAGGAAAACATCTGTTGATTAATCTACACCCCCTCTCCACCCCAGAGCGGCTAAAGGTTTAGCATTCAAACTAAGGCCCGCCTCGACGCTTCTCAACGGGGGAAAAATATCTATGTATATAAAAACAAGATTCATTCATTCCAGCAACGTTCAGCAGAGGCAGTGTCAAAAATGGTGGCCCCTTCAACCTGTAGCCATCACAGACCATCATCCTGGAGATATCTCTGTGGGGATGAGATCCTGGCTGAGGAATTCTGGGAGCTGAAGTCCACAAGTCATAAAAGGGCCACGTTTGAAGAGCCCTGGTCTAGGGTTTCGTTTCAGGAGATGGACTGGGCCAAAGGTGGACATCCTGACTCTAATGGAAGAAAAGCTGACTCAGTTGGTCCTGTTGTCCACCGGATTAACATCAGGAACAGGCTAAATCAGCAGTCCAGGTGTTATCATGGAAGGCAGAGGTGAGATACCAAAGGCCAATCTTCTCTTATGTCTGAAAAGCAACTGTCTGCCCTTCCACAAAAGGCCAGCCTTTCTTTAATCTGGGTATTTTGTGCCTGGTGGAGCTAGATGAACCAAGAAAAAAAAACAATAGAGGTAGAACAAGCTAGCTTTAGACCTGTTTTCTTCAAGCTTGCAATAATAAATCACTCTGCACCACCAAGGGACCAAGAGATTATGCCTTTCACTCAGTTTCTGGAGAGACGTTATGTGTATTTTATGCATCACGAAGGGAGTTTATTTATTTGGATGGGCTTTTTAAAAAAACAACAACAACTTATAATCATAAAGAAAATAGAAAACTCAACCTGTCTTCCTTGGATTTTAGAGAGTGAGAGGGCAGGCAAGGATACCATTTGGTAGAGCTCCAGAGTCAGAAAATCTTGAGATGGGTCTGACTCCCGTGATATTTCTCTACATAATTCATGGGTCTTAAAGAGAGCTGATCCATCAACAATGCTCCCCCATCCTCCTTCTCCAGAAGAGTGGAAAGGATGGAGGAGGAGGAGGACAGGAGTCCAACCCACACATTTTTTGCATAGTTGCGTTCCTGCAGAGGCAAGTTCTTCAAGACACGAGGCTTTGATGGCCCCGGTTCCTGTTCAGAATGTGGGCTAGTCCAAGCAAGTTTTACAGGTTGGGGAATGTATGAATAGTGAAGAGGGCTCTGTTTATTTCCCCTAGGAGGAAAAAGAACATCAACAGAGGATTTTTAGCTGGAAGCAAAAGCTGTCGAGAAGGCAGACATAACTTGAGGTTTTATGAAATCATGGGTGGGGTGAAAAAATGTGGACCAAGAGAAGGACGTTCACCTCTTCGGCCTAAGTTAGAATACAGGGATGATGTCAAGGGCAAAATAACCAGGAACATTCATTGAGTTCAAAGCTCAGAAGATATTTGTGCAGGAAAGATATCACACTGATGATGTCACCTAGTTGGGTAATGAAACGTCGGCAAGCAAACAACCAAACTCGGAGAGGACAAAAAAAACTCTACCAACAAAGAGCTGCACAGCTCGACAACTCCACAAACCAAGAGCTCCACAGCTCGACAACGCCACAAACCAAGAGCTCCACAGCTCGACAACGCCACAAACCAAGAGCTCCACAGCTCGACAACGCCACAAACCAAGAGCTCCACAGCTCGACAACACCACAAACCAAGAGCTCAAGAAAGCTTATTCCTTCATAAAGTTGGTTGCTCTTGAAGATGAAACCAGATTACTGTATTGACCTAGAATGGTGCGTTTTTATCAATTATTGCTTCAACACAAGAAATAGCCTTTATATGCTAGCTTCTGAGGAATCCCATTGAAGAACAAGGCTGCTTCTGCCCATGTTTAGATTTCTCTTATATGAACCTAATGGACTTAATCTAGGTGACACAGAGCAAATTCAGACCCTTCTGCTCTTTTCTACGTTTGTGTGCAAAAATAAGAAAATAGATCTAGCCGCCGCCCAATCTTTGAGTACCCCCTTTTATTTCCGCTTTCCTTCCCAAAAAACCATTTATATTCTTTTCTTCCCCCCCCCCCCAGTAAAAATTAAGTTACACAATTTTTAAGGGCAAAATTCCACCGTTCTAGAGTTAGGAAGACGAAGAGCAAAAAGCAATTATAAAATGTGAACCACTCTTTTTCTTTCCTTCTTTCTTTTAATTGCAAGGGAATTCTAAGACGGAGGCAAGGAAGAAGGGATGTGAAAGATCCCAACCCCATCAACTATTTAATAGGCTCCAGAGCTTAATTCCAAATCCTTAAGGCTTAAGTGGACCTTTGTGAATAAGGAGGACGGATGGTCAAGGACACAAGTCCAGAAGGAGGAAGGAAAAGACCACGGAGGCTTGTTTCAAGCAGTTGACCTGAAATTAAAGCATTTTGGGTTTTTTTTCTCTCCTCCGTGGTTTCTGTAATTATGAAGGATTATAAAACTCTTGGAGTAACGGCTGGTACCAACCGCACATGGGAAGACCAACGAGGGATTAAAGCAAGCATAGGACAGAAGGCACAACCTCAGAAGATCAGCCAAGAAATTTCTGTTCCCTCCTTCTCTTTTTAACACTTCTTCCAAAAGAACCTTCTTCTTCTTGTGCCATATCCGTTATCGGACGTTGGCGATCCTGTTGGCGATCCTGTTTTTATCAGCAGCCGCACGAAAAAGTGCTGCTGAGTTTTGTCCAAACCAGTCCCTTAGATTTTGAAGCCACGATGTTCTTCTTCTGCCTGGACCTCGTTTGCCTTCCATCTTTCCCTGGAGGATTAAATGGAGTATGCCGTATTTTTCTGGGTGTCGCATCCCATGTCCGAAATATTCTAATTTTCGTTTTTGTAATTGTTTTGATGACTTCCCCTGGCTTTCCCAGGCAGCTTATCACCTCCTCATTTCTTTTTTTTAATTGCAAGGGAATTCTGAGACGGAGGCAAGGAAGAAGGGATGTGAAAGATATGAGCCCCAACCCCATCAACTATTTAATAGGCTCCACCAAAGAACCTGCTGTTTCAGAACCGAACATGAAAAACAAGATTGTGTGGCCAGAGTTTGCCACCAACTAAGCAGAAATGGATCGCGCGCAAGGAGAGGTGTCTTTGGATCAGAAAAGACGCAGTTCAGAAAAAGACATTTCCTCGGGGGAAAGAAACTAATTTCGCTC
>NW_015387189.1:245686-251652 GCF_001527695.2 Protobothrops mucrosquamatus | reverse complement strand
TCTCTCTCTCTCTTTCTCTCTCTCTGTCTTTCCTTTGGCTTGACTGGCCCAAAATCACCCAGCCCGTTTTCATGCGTATAAGGCAGAACTAGAACTCACTGCCTCTTGGTGATTTGCCCAAAGTCACCCAGCCATCTTTCATGCGTAAGGTGGGACTAGAACTCACCATCTCCCTGTTTCTGACTGGTTTCTTAACCACATCATCTAAGTGCCTTTTACCTGAAATCTATTTACTGAATTTATTTATATTTCATGTTCCCAGACACCCATCTCGAGGAGGCACTCTGGACTCTGTGCAGTGTAATCAACATATAAAACAGCATATAAAATTAGCCATAAAATGTTAAGATTAATTTAGGATGACATTTTTTTTCTTTAAAAAATGATAAGATTGCAACATTGTGAAATTCCAAAGCAATAATAATCCCAAGGTCTTTGAACAGGACAGAGCTGGAAGGGATCCTGAATGTCTTCTAGTCCAGCCCCCTGCTCGAGCAGGAGACCCTATACTGGGGGTATGCTATACATTGGTATGTAAATACTGGCGATCGTTCAAGGTGGGTGAAAAAGGCGGAGGGAGGGCTCTCGTGGTACTACTTGAATTCTCCAATTATTTCAAAATAACTGTCAGAATCCAATTATATTTCATCTCTAGTTATCGACTATGGAAAACCCCATTTCTGCCCTCTCTGGATTCTGTCATACAATGAAGGGGAAGTGGGGTGAACAAAGGGATTTTATGGCCCTCACTTCCTTCGGTACAACTTCAAAGGGAGTGAATGTGGATACCACCAAAAGGACTAATCATAACAATGGGGCCATCAGCTTTCATCTACTCCCCTCTGAAGTTTCCCTTCCACCAGCAGTGAGGAAAAAGGGGGTGGAAATGTAACACCTGGGATTGTCACTGGAAGGATGGTGGGGTGGGGCTGCTGGGGACCCCTTAAAACCTTGAACTGTAGGGCTTGGGCCCCAGGTCCTGTCTAGAACGCCTGCAACCATTTTCTCTTAATAAAGATGCATGTTGGAAGAATTATTCCAAGAGTTCTGTCTTCTTAAGATGTAAAGTGGGGTGGGTCCTTACATTAGACAGGACCTGCAGAATTAGTCCACCTGGAAGGGAGAACCTTGCTGGGGGACTTTGCAAAAATTACCATGTCAGACAACGGAGCAGGGAAGGGAGAAAACTCCCCGGAAAGGGAGCCGCTGCCCCGACTGAAAGCCAGCCAGATGTCGGGATCTAAGAGGTCAGATTCCTCAGGAGAAGACTCCTCAGGAGATTCCTCAGGAGAAGACCACAAACCTTGGTGGTCAATGGGTGTTGGAAAGAAAGGCGAGTGGGAAAAGTAATCAAGAAAGGTGACCCTGAGATGAGGGCCCAAACAACCAGAATGGAAGCAGGAGATGGAGAAATCCCTGCACGCAAGTAAGGAAGAAGGGAGCTGGGCACCGTACTCAGGCTGGATCCTAGAGAAAGCTATTGACCTGATGAAGAGAACTCTCAGCTCCCTAGGAGAGGAGAATTCTGAGCCCTACAGGCACCCCAGCTCCTGGAGCTGCAAAGGGAGAGACACCTGCAGCCGTGGGGACATCTGCTGATCCAGTAGACCCCACTCCCCGTTGACCCGCAGACGGCGATCTGGATGGAAGACACTACCACCGACAATGAAGGCACCGATCCATTTAAAGACTCCCGTCGCTGGACGTGAGATTCAAGGGGGAGCCAACACGCTTGGGGTTTTTCCTAACCCAAGTTCTCAGCTACATGGAGCGGCACATCCCCAGCAACAAAGTTCGTATCCAGATCGTGCTATCTGCTCTGGATGGGCTGGCCGCAGATTGGGTGGTGAACTTGAACGACTCCAATGCCCCAGAGCTCAACAACTTCAACCGTTTCATGTCCTCTCTGAGAAGGCGATTTGAGGACCCCCTGGCTGATCGCAAAGCCCACGAAAGGATAAAAACAATGAGGCGAGGCAAATGCCCAGTAGCCGAATATACGCAAGAATTCCGGGCCATTGCCAGCAAACTGAACTGGCTGGAAGACATCCTCCTTAGCCATTTCAAAGACGGACTAAATTATGACCTATATGATGCTTGCCTGCCCCGAGGGGACCCACACCAACCTGATGAATGGTACATCTTGGCAGAGGAAGCAGAAATCAACATACTGAAGAGGCACCGCCGAGGAAAACAATGCAGCCGCTCACTGCCTGAGTTGACACATGAACCAGTGAAACCATCAGCTATGGCCAAGAAGCAAATGGGGTGTTTCAAGTGTGGAAGAGAAGGGCATCAGGCTGTAGAATGCCGCTCAAAAGCCCCCCAGCACAACCCAGACAGATCACCGGCCAGCAAATCCAGAAAGTCTCCAGCTAAGCCAAAAGAACCTGCCATGAGAATGATGGAGGCTGTGGAATCCCCTACCTCTGCTCATCAGGGGGAAAGAACTCCAGCCTACACTGCAGGGCTGGTGGACGCCTCAGATGACAGCTCGGAGGGTGAACCCCTGGTAAGTGGACGCATCGCACCCATCCTCAAGATAGTGACTATATTAATTCCCCCCATGCCCGACGCCATGAAGGTGAAAGCCTTAATAGACTCTGGCTGCACCCGCTGCCTCATTAGCCCGACGCTATTGGGGAATCTGGGCATTCCGTCAAGGAGACTGGAACAACCAATCTCATTTGGCCAGTTAGATGGGTCCATAGTGGGGGTGGTGCCAGCTACCCTAGCCTCTTTACCAATACACCTCTCCCTGGGCAAACATGAGGAAGACATAATGGTTGTAGTGACCCCAGGCGTGGAATGCCCGATGATCCTAGGAATGGAATGGTTAAAAAAATGGAACCACTGGGTGAATTGGAGGATGGCAGAAATCAAATTCCCGAAGGGGGACCCTATGGACTTAAAATCCCAAGGGGGGCTACCAGAATCAAGAACAGAAAAAGCATCCATGGGAGAGGAAAAGGGACTACCAGAAATACCAGAGAAATACAGAGACCTAGCTGAAGTTTTCAGAGGGCTGATGAGCTCCCCCCCCCACCGACCCACAGACTGTGCCATTGAATTCAAGCCTGGGGCAAAACTCCCAAAGCCCAGATTATACTCCATGAGCCCAAAGGAGAAGGAGGATGGACAAACAGAACGCTGTCACTCAGTACTTGAGCAATATTTAAAATGCTTTATTAATTTCCAGCAGTCCGATTAGACGTACCTACTCTCTTTCGCAGAAGTTGCCTACAATAATACAGTCTACTCCAGCACAGGTTACACTCCTTTTCAAATAGCTACCGGTCAAAGTTTCAATCCCATGGCAGAATTAACCCCAAACAAACCAGCGATCCCATCACTGAAAGAATCCATGGAACAATTACAAAACACCTGGCCAATAGTTAGAAAAGCACTAGATGAAGCTAGCCAGGCAAACAAAACACAAGCCTACAACATTCATTATGGGAGAAATGGTGTACTTATCTACAAAATACCTAAAGTCCCTACAACCCTGTAAAAAACTTGGACCAAAATATATAGGGCCTTTTCCAATTAAAAGAATCATAAACCCAGTAACCGTAGAATTAAGATTACCCAAAAATCTCAGGCAAATACACCCAATTTTTCATTGCAACTTGCTGAAAAGAGAGCATCAGTCATCGTTACAGCCAAAAATCCCCCCCACCTCCAATCATGGTGGAGGGTGAACAACACTTTGAGATAAAGGAAATCCTAGATTCTAGGAGATATCATGGAGCAACAGTACCTCGTAGCATGAAAACACCCCCCTGCCTTAGTCTTAGTTATCTGGCTTCCTTGTTTTGTTATCTTGATGCAGTTTTGACAATATTTATTTCCCTGTGTTTGTGTCCTTTCTTTGTGTGTACTCAATAGTTTTCTATTAGAGGGTTTCTGCAGTATGACCTCTTGTGTAGCCATTGCACTGATTTGTGTAGGAATGTGTGTGTATATTCCCCATATTAAATAACCAACAGGTATTATGATTTGTAGAATCCTCATGTCTTCCACTGTGCATAGAGAGACAGCTTCCGGAGTGTCTCAGCAAGGTCTGGTGTTCACATTGTGTGTTGAGAACCCGTTGTCGGTAGGGTTCGACAGGGTGTATTTCTTGTAAATTTCAGCACTAAAGATTTGTCAGTTTTATTTACCTTGTAAGTTACTGGATCAGCAGGTGCAGCTGTTTTCAATCTGGTCCAATGGATCCAGGACTTTCCTTCCAAGGTTTTCACTGCCAATGGAGAACACATGACAACAGTATACAGTCCTTTCCATCTTGGGCTTAAAGGATCTGATTTCCAATACTTCACCCATACTCTATCTCCTGGTTTGAACTCATGTGTTGCCGTAACCACTGGAGGGGGTTGTTGTTCCATCATATAATGGCGCAAATTTGAAACAGCTAAATTATGAAGCTGGAACTGGTGTAACAATTTCTGTTGGTCTATTCCCCCCTTATGAGCCAAGTCTGGCCAGCCCTGACTGTCAGGTTTAAATAGACAAGGGGGACGGCCAAACATGAGCTCATAAGGACTACGTTGCAATTTAGTGCGGGGGGGGCAGTCTGATTGCATACAAAACCATAGGTAAAACCTCTGGCCAGTGGAGATGAGTTTCCAAACAAAATTTAGTAATAAGGCTTTTAATTCTGCGATTAGCCCTTTCCACTTTTCCAGCTGATTGAGGGCGAAAAGAACAATGAAATCTCCACTTAATTCCTAATGCTTGGGCTAAAGCCTTGTTAATTTGATGTACGAACTCAGGACCATTATCTGCTGAAATCTTAGAAGGGCAACCAAATCTAGGAATAATTTCTTATTTAAGAAAGATTCTGGCAACCTGTATAGCTTTCTTATTAGTAGTCGGAAAGGCCTCAATCCAACCTGAATAGGTATCAATTATAACTAGCAGGGCTACATATTTCTTACTCCTAGGCATATCAGTAAAGTCAACAATGACATAGTCCATTGGGAAATAAGCGATTGGTTTTTGACCAGGTGGTACTATTGGTCCTTGGCGAGCATTGGTTTGAGCACAAATGGAACATTGAGAACATACTTGGGCTGTTAGTGAAGAAGCAAAAGGAAGATAGAAAAATCTTTCAAGCTGCTGTAATAATGCAGTTTTTCCCAAATGATGTTGTTCATGTGCCTGAAAAATAAGTGGGCGGGCAAGTGCAAGAGGAATAGCAATGCGTCCATCGGGAAGAGTGTACCAGCCTTTAATTAGTTTGGCTTGTACATCCTGCTTTAACTTTTGGCTTTCCTCTTTAGTATATGTAGGATCAAGTTTTTCCAAGTAAGTGTCTAAATACATGAACCTGGTGACATCTGACTGTAGGGGAGGGCCTTCTAAAGCTGCTCTTTTGGCTTCTTTGTCTGCCTTCCTATTGCCCTGGGTAATAAGGCTTGAGTCTTTTTGATGTCCAGGACAATGGATGATTGCAATTTTAGATGGTAACTGAGCTGCCTTAATAAGTCTTTTTATCAAAGTTGCATATTGGATGATCTTGCCTGTGGAGTCCAAATATCCTCTGGCGGCGTGTGCGTGAATTGTTAAAGATGCATTCCTGCAGCTATTTCCAATGCTCGGGTGAGAGCATACAATTCTGCAAATTGTGCACTTGCTTGGCTAGGTAATTGTGCTGACTCTACAGTTGAAAGTTTGAGAAACAATTGCATACCCAGAGTATCTAATCCATAAAGCTAGAGTGTCTGACCAACACCTTCCTTAGTCTGTTTTCCTCCCATTCCTCCTTTTTTTTTTTTTTTTTCAATATAGAATTTTATTGTTTTTATCATAAAAGAAGAAATACATCACAAGTATTACACAATGATTTATCCCATCCCCCCACCCCCCGGACTTCCCAAACCAAACCTAGGCTAACATTCAACTACAAGTAAACAAATATTAATATCTCTAACTCCAAACTCTAAACTTAAACAATCCATCTC
>NW_015387189.1:239166-244291 GCF_001527695.2 Protobothrops mucrosquamatus | reverse complement strand
TTCTCGCCTACATCGTCCATATAGGACGACTCGGGAACTCAACTCCTACCCCGGGCAGCTCACCGATCCCCTTATGCCCAGGGGAAAGGTATCAAGCCGTTTGACAGCAGATGCTAGCTGTCAAACCGGCTTTTACGCGAAACAGGCGGGAGGCAGCAAACAGCTGCGACCAGCGAAATCGCCTGCCACCGGAAGTCTCCCTCCCATTCCTCCTTAACACACTACCACCGACCTGAGGTGCCGGATGTTCCAACGGTCACTCTGCAGGAAATGCGATGGTTTAACCACCCACACAATCCTACCTATTGAAGACTTAAGGACGCTGCCTTGATCAGTCCCCTCTTCTGATCCAAACGGGATCAGGTACCCCTCTTTTTATTATACTTGCCTGCAGGCGTTCCAGACCCTTCTGGAGATTAAAAGACCCGTCTGCTACCCTTGGTGGATCCTTGACTGGAATGCTTCGCTGGTGGTGAGCTCCCTCTCTTCCCGTCGAGGTCCCCCCGTAGTCAAAGGCCGCAGAGCCGGCTTGGAAATATCGCCGTTAGGGACTGCCCTTCCCCCAGGGCAGTCCGTCTGGCAGGTCAACGGCCTCTTCCTAAGAGTCCCATTCTGGAGGTGCCAAAATTCTTGTGGAAAACGAAAGAACTTACAAATTCCAGAGGGTGTTAGCAGAGAGGTTTATTTGCACAGGTTCAGAAGCACAAAGACAGGCAATTCTGAACAAGGAGGGCAGGATTAGACTTCAGTTTTATACTTTCCTTTTCTTAGGAACAAAGGACTACACATTGAAATACACATTGTAATACATTAGGATCGTTTCTCATGGGCATACAATGGAAGGTTTTGCTACAAGTATCTATGTGCAATGCACATTTGGTTAGTCACACATTACTGACACAGAACGTTCCCAGTGATTATGCATTACATCATTATTCTAGCAATTATGCAGACAAATCATTATTCCAGCAATTGTTCCTTATTCTACCTTATTTTACCACATTAATCCCCTTTTGTGACCTTCTGACCAGCAAAGTCCAGGGGGAAGCCTGGACTTAACAACTGGGTGACTATCAACTGCAGTGATTTGCATAATAACTGAGGTAAGAAAGGTCATAAAGTGGGGCAAAACTCATTTAACAAATGTCTCACTTAACAACAGAAACTTTGGGCTCAATTGTGGCCATAAGTCGAGGACTACCTTCGTAGAACCCTCAGGATGCAGGGAGTCCTCCACTTATGACCACGAAAGAGACCAGGCTCTCCTTTGCAAAGCAAGCAGGTTGTTCAGGGAGTCTGAGCCCATTTGTGGACCCTCTGGGCATTAAGCAAATCACTTCAGTTGTGAACTGAACCAGGAGGTCGTTAAGTGGGGTAGGCTTCCCCCATTGACTCAGTTTGTTGGGAGAGTAGCAGACTGGGATCATGGGACCCCGAGACACTGCGGCAACTGTGGCAAACACACACTGGCTGCCACAGGCCCAAATGTTGATCGTGTGACCGTGAAAATGTTGCGACAGTCGTAGGTGTGAGGACTGGTCCTCAATCACTTCCCTCAGTGCCATTGTAATTCCCAACGGTCGACAAATGGATCTTTTTAGGTCAAGGCCTCCCTTTGCTTAGGAATCCTCTGCATTTCTTTCCTTCCTCCCTGGGGGAGCTGCAGAATGGCCACTCCCGGCATTCCTCCACTTACGACCAGAGGGGAGCCCAAAACCTACGTTGCTCAGGGAGAAATTTGTGTTTTGCCCCACTTTATGACTTTTCTTGCCACAGTTGTTAAGTGAATCACTGTGGTTGTTAAGTGAGTAACAATGTTGTTAAGTGAATCTGGCTTCCCCACTGACGTTGCTTGTCAGACGGTCGCAAAAGGGGATCATGTGACTCCGGGACGCTGCGACGGTCATAAATGTGAGTCAATTGTCAAGCATCCGGATGTAAATCACATGACCCTGGGGATGCTGCAACGGTCATAAGTGTGAGAAATGGTCCCAAGTCATTTTTTTCAGTGCTGTTGTAATGTCAAACGGTCACTAAATGTACTGTCATAAGTCGAGGACTGCCTGCATTTATGTGCATTACCCAAGAGCAGCCCTGGAAGAGATTCCCTCCTCCTCCTCCTCCTCCTCCTCCTCCTCCTCCTCCTCCTCCTCCTCCTCTCGGATGTGGGACTCCGTTTGCTCCTGCTGGGGGGGGGGTTCATTTCCTGGATCCGCTGGACCCCTTTGCCGAAGTCAAGAGTGGCGCTGAAACAAGGCACAAATTCTGCACAAACAGCCACACCCAGGAGATTGTCACTCCCATTAACCCCCAGAAATCAAAGCTACTTATTGGTTCAGGGAGTGGGGGGCAGAGGGCAAGGTTGGGGGTCTCCAATGCTCCCTCCTGCCAAAGACCCTCCCCCTCTTTGGAGAGCAGCCAGGCTTCCCCTGCAGTCCTGCCCCCCCTCAGCCCCTCACCTGCGCAGGACCTGCCAATCATGCCCGTCTAGCCCATTGGACAGCTGCCCTTTGCGGAAGGGACCCCCACAGCTCTCTAGGCTTCTCCTCGCCCTCCCTCCCACCTTTCCCTTCCCCAGAGTCTTCCTTCCTCATTCGCTGCCCCCAAGCGGCATCTGGGGCGTCTTCCTGACCTCCCCTCACCCAGCTCTGAGCCAGGGGAGCCAAGCCCAGCCAGCCAGTCTGAATGGAGGCCGGGAAGGTCTGGATGGGGCGGGAGGTCTCCAGCTCCACCCTCACCAGAGGGAGCTTTCGGCCCACCTGGGTCTGGGGAGGTGGTCCTCTTTTAGCCCCCAGGCTGCAAGGACTCTCCCATTTTGTCCCCCCCCGGGTGTGAGAGGAAATGCTGGTGGTCCCTTTTTGAAGCCAGGAATAGCCGGGATATTTGGAAGGGTGCCTCTCTCGGAAGGCACCGGCCTCTCTCGGAAGGCACCGGCCCCTCCCTCCAAGCCAGATAGGGTGGATCCCTCCAGCCATCCCAAGAGGCCAAATTGGCCCACATTTCCCACTGCTGCCATTGCCAGGGGAAAGAGGATTTCAGTGCAACCCAGCACACCCTCGCCCCCTCTTATTGGGCAATAAGGACACCCCAAATAGCCGGTTCTTCCCCCCCCCCCAATCCAGAAGGCAGGTTCAGACTCCAGTTCAAAGGATGTGAGGGGGAGAATGGCTCCCTGGGCACCATAGAGTCTCCTTTTTTTGGTTGCTGTCATTTTGTTGGGTTTTATATTTTGTTCCTTTGCACCGACCCACCCAGGGATGCTGCACATAAGATGGGGGTCCAGGCCACTCTCATCAATCAATAAAGAGAAGGGGTCACTTCTGTGTGGCCTCCTGTCCCACCACAAAATCCAGGTGATCCCAGTGAAGGAGGGATTTGCATTCAGTCTGTGTCAGCTGCCAAAAAGAGGGAGGGGAAAGGAAAGGAATCCCTTCTGCTTTCCTTCTCTTTGGACGATTTTGTAACTGCAAATAACTGAAGAGGAATCAGCCTGATCAACGGAAAACTTCAGAGATCAAACCGGTGAAAATGCCGCCCTCTTCAGAAGTCTCTGTCTGTCTGTCTGTCTGTCTGTCTGTCTGTCTGTCTCTCTCTCTCTCTCTCTCTCTCCTGTTTTTTCCTTACATGCATTTTCCCCCCTGATCAGCTGCCACAAAGTGTCTAGAGCACATTTGTGACCTTCCTTACCTAGCTCTTCCATTCGGGAGCAGAGCGAAAGCCAGCCAGCCGGCCTAACTCAACCACCCACCCAAAATCCCCAGGAGTGTCAGTCAGTCCTGGCCAGACCCGGTCCCTGCCCCAGTGGAAGAACGAGGGACCCCATGGGGGGCCAGTCCGAGAGTCAGACAGGGGGCAGAGCGAGCCTCTCCCAGGACGATGGAGCTGCTGAAACGGCCATCCTGGGGGGATCGTCTGCAGATTCCCAGCTTCCTTCGGGCCCTCCAGCTCAGCCTGGCTGGGTCCGCAAAGGCTTGGCCGAGGTCTGAAGGGTGCTGGAGCTGGAGCATCTCTGGGCCTGTGGGGATCCTTTGGTGGGGCAGCAGTGGTTGCGAAGGAGGCGGAGAGCCTTTTGTGTTGGGGGGTAGGAATGCCTGGGGAGGATGCAGGAATCAAAGCAAGCTGAGGGACTTTGGGCTTATTACTGGAGTTTTAATCCCATCTTCAAAATAAAGGTGGGGTTGGAGCCAAGTGATTTGGAGCCAATAATCAGGGACTGAGTTCTAGTCCTGCCTTACGCATGAAAACCAGCTGGCTCTGAATTCTAATCCTCAGTCATGAAAACTTCCTGAGTGACTTTGGGCCGATCACCAGGAGACTCTTGGTTCCAGTCCCACCTTAGTCTTTTTTAATTGGGAGTGAGAAACTTGGGAAGAAAATTCTCAGATTAATGTGGGATACCAGAATTAGGGATTCCTAGATAGTGAGATGGCTGAGTGTCCAATATTGTGTGGTGTCATGGAGGAAAATGAAATTGTGTGGAAACAGTCGTACCATGTTGGGCAAAGCCCTAAATCTTTGCCTTCTGCTTGTGGGCAAACCAGAGGCTTCTCTGTGTGATCACTGAGAATCTTAGATTGACCTTGGTCTGATCCATCAAAGCTTTTTTTAGCTGCTTAAAACAGAATTTGAAAGGGATTGGATCAGCAATAGAAGCTATTCTGAAACCTCAGATTGATTACTGATCATCAGCAATCTGTGTGGTTGGAAAACAGAACAGCTTCCATGGGTGCCTCTTCCTGCAAACCTAGATTTTCCCACCCTTATGCACCTCCTTCTTGGACTGGATGAATACACAGCATTGAACGCTCCTGCTTCAGTCCAGACTACTCAGTCAATGATGCGGCTGCCTTCAGACAGGATCCCTTCAGTCTCCTCCTGGGGAAAGTCTCATCTTGTTCAGCCTTTCATAGACAAGCCAAGCTTGGAAGAGGAGCAGAGAAATGCTTTACCTACAAATTGTAGAGTGGAAAATTAAAGGGCCTGAAAACTGCTATTTTATTTCTCTGGTTGATGAAAAGGAAAGAAAAAACACAAAATTTCTTTTAGGTATGTTGGAAACGTGATTAAAATACCAACAAAATTGGATTGGTAAGAAAAAGAGTTTATTCTGCAGAAAATAGAAAAG
>NW_015387189.1:237038-238557 GCF_001527695.2 Protobothrops mucrosquamatus | reverse complement strand
ATTTGTTCGTCACTCTTATTGGTTGCATTTACCATTCCCTCCATTGTGTTTTGTACAATACTTCTTATTATAGGGATCAAATAGGGTAAGCACATTAACACGAAAAATACAACTGCTAACATGAATAAAGCTTGTTTCCAGTTTCTAAAAATTCCTCCCAAGAACCCCTCATCTCAAGTATTCCAGTCCAGGTTTGGACTGGTACATTGGCTATTTTCCTCATCCTGTTTTTTTTTTTTTCCCCTCAATGACTTTCCCTTCATCGTCTATTTGCAGACAACAGTTGGTTAAATTAAATTTTCCACAGACCCCTCCTTCTTCTGCCAATAAATAATCCAAGATTAACCTATTTTGATAAATTGCAGTCCTCATTTGGGTATTTTGTTTAGCCAATTTATTTAACGCTAGCGCTGTCTCACTAGTGATAATCTCCAGAACCGCTTGTAACCTAATAATGCGATTCAGCATATAAATTGGAGTCCTATATCCCCATGATCCATCTTCAGCCCAAGTGGCAAGTCCATACACCTATATATGTTCAGGTGGCCATTCATTATCCTCCTCAGGCCACACCCTAGGTGGGCCCCTACCATCAGAGTATCAATATGTAAGGTAACTCCGCTGCCAACTCAGGCCCCCACAGGTGGTCCAGGGACTAAACTTCATGGCATAGCAGATATCAAAGCAGATTCTACTCTTGTGATTAGCAGAGGTACTGGTGTTCTGTCCTAATAATAATGATGTTAGATTCTTTCCACTTTGAGAGGTAAATATCTGAATGTTTGTTTGTTTTTTATATATATTTCACACTAGAGGGGTCAACGCATGTAACCCTTCCTGTTTCATTACACAGGGAAAATCGAGTGGTATTATTAACACATGTTCCCACCACCTTCTTGCAGTCCATCTGAGTATGATATGTCACAGTTTTGGTTATCTTACTACCCATTTTGGTGGTTCTAATGCAATCATTACAGTTATCAGAGGTATTTATACTTTGACCTTTGCATATGTTCCCGGACCCTACTACTCCCACTATAATCCATATCTTAATTACTCCTGTAACCAAGGCCATATTGAGGTCTAACATTGTCCGAATTCTGTCCACCCCTGGCAAAGTACTTCTTCCCTTTCACTTTTGACACCACCGCCTGTAACGGGCTGAGATTGGTACTTGGGACACCAGTCTTCGATGATCACTATATCACACTCTTCTCCGCAGTCTCTGTGTATCAGTGCGCAGTCTGGGCAATGGATACAACAACACAATTACACCAACATTTACAGTCACAAAACCAACACATTTAAACCCTCCTTTCCCCCCCCCCTAATGTCTCTATATTTTGCTTTTTCTTATTATCAACTTCAAAGGGTCAGGTTGAGGCACACTTTCCCACTTGGTTGGAGCGTCCACTGGTCCTTTCACATGGGTGTAGTGGGTCCAGCCTTTCCCTGCTGTTCATACTGCTGTTTCGGATTTCAGCAGCACCTGGAAAGGCCTTCCCACTTCAGAACCAGC
>NW_015387189.1:231369-233472 GCF_001527695.2 Protobothrops mucrosquamatus | reverse complement strand
CGATCCGCCTAGCCAGAATACATCATCCCTCCCCCTCAGTTCCATTGTTCAGAACTTCTCTCTGCCATCCTTTTGTCTTGTTAAGTGTGTCTTCTAGCCAAGCCTCCTGGAATCTAGTGCCTACCTGCAGGGCTTGGCTAATCCTTCTATTGTTAATCAATTGTGACCGTTTTATTTTTAAACTTCTTCCTTTCTCACAGGTACACACCAAAATAAAAACAATCCAAGCTGAAATCCCAGGCAGCTGTTCTGCTCAACACTTTCTGCAAAGGAGGTTTTATCAGGAAATCAAGAAAGAACTCTATAAGAGAGATGAAGATTTGCCTCCCCAGCTGAAAGCTGGTCAAACATGGCATTTCAAATCATTTGGGGATTCTCATGGAGAAGATCAGGCAACCTGATTGGTGCTTGGTTCCCACAACTTCCTTCTGACCTTTTTTCCTATTCGCTCTCTCTCACACGGACGTTTAGCTGCTGTCAGTAGGAAAAAGTGCCCACATTATTTTTTATAAGGTGTCACATTCAGTAGCAAATTCCTCTGAATGACTTTCACAGAGTTCTCTATAGCAAGATTTATTGAGCTGAAAGGGAAGGCAGCTACAAGAATTCCAGTCGTTCAACATTTTCCCATTTTGAAACACATAGATATGATTTTCTTGACTCCTGAATACTATCTAAATGGAAAGAATATCTCCTTTCAAATAAAAGGAATTTTAGAATTCTTCCAACATCACTTGTTATACCTTATGTTTTTACATTTATTCTAGATGTAAGATGCTCCTTTGTGTTCAGGTGTGGCCTCAGAAGGATAATGTAGCACTTGGGGATGAAGATGCAGCCCAGCAGACCAGCACTGGAGGCCAGGATGGAGAAAATCTGCACAGCCACCATGTATTTCCCTTTGGTGCTCAAGTAGGTGGGCACAAAGGTCACCCAAACGCTGCAAAAGACAAGCATGCTGAAGGTGATCAGCTTGGCTTCATTGAAGGCCCCAGGCAGATTCCTGGCCAGGAAAGCCACTGTGAAGCAGATGGCAGCCAGGAAGCCCATGTAGCTGAGGGTGATGTAGAACATGACAACAGCCCCTTCATTGCATTGCAGGATGATCTCTCCAGGCTGGGAGTGGGGATCAGAGTCAGGGAATGGGGGAGAAACTCCCAGCCAGATGCAGCAGATGATAATTTGGACAGCAGAAGAAGACAGGATGATGGAATTGGCCAAGCTCTTCCCCAACCATCTCTTCACTCGGTTTCCTGGTTTTGTGGCCAGGAAAGCCAGCACCACCGTGATGGTTTTGGCCAAGAGAGAAGAAACGGCAACTGAGATGATGATGCTGAAGACCATTTGTCGGAAAAGGCAGGTGGATTTCCTTGGTTGACCAATGAAGAGAGAAGGAGACAAGAAGCAAAGCAGGAGGGAGACCAGGAGGATGTAGGAGAGGTCCCGGTTGTTGGCTTTGACAATGGGAGTTTCTCGGTATTTAATGAAGATGATTAAAATAAGGCCTGTAGTTAGGAACAAGGGTAGGGCAAAGGAGACCAGGATGATGCCCAGAACATCTTCAAAAGACAGGAAAGTTATAACTTTGGGGATACATTGGACTCTGTCCTCATTTGGATATTTATCATCTGTACACCTGGTGCATTTTTCTGTATCTGAGAAAGTCAAAAACCAGTATTTCTTTAATATTCTGTTTTTATACATTTCATTAAATACCTCTTTTGGACAACGCCTGATTCCAGGAACATTTTCCAAGATGTGTTGCTTAACCATTCCACGGGGGAAAAATGATAATCTAATTTTCTAATGCCTATGTAGCTAAGGCAGGGGTAGGCAACCCAAAACACTCAAAGAGCCACTTGGACCCGTTTATAGATACTCTCTTGGTGGTCTTTATTTTTGGCTATATATATATATATATATATATATATATATATATATATATATATATATATATATATATATATATATATATATATATATTCGAAGGGTCACAAGCAGTGAGACCACCAGGAGATTAAAAAGTTACAAAAATTTATTGCTATTAAAACATTAAAACACCTAGCTTTCGCCGGCCTCCTGCCGGCTTCGTCAGGGTGACTA
>NW_015387189.1:214569-228910 GCF_001527695.2 Protobothrops mucrosquamatus | reverse complement strand
TTTATGGTGGGTGTCAGTTTGCTTCATGTATGGATTGGAGGGGTTTAAAGTGGCTAATGATGCAGCTGTGGACTGGCTTCTAGTTTGTGGTCGTGCCTCATCATCTGTGTGGGTTTGGGTTTGCTTTTTGCGTGGATATGTGGTGGTGACATCCTGTGTGGTTTTCGTGAGTGTGGGTCTGGTGTCATTCTTTGTGTTAAAGACTCTTGAACAGAATAATCAGAGAAGCCATCGAGATAGAAAAACGCCCACACAGCATGAATAAACGAGATGATACCTCCCGCCTACCAGCCATTTGGAAACTCCCAGAAGCACGAAGCTGAAGACACCAGCCTGAAGATGACAAATGTGACTTCGTCGAAACGTCGTCAAGACACTTCTAATTCTACGCGGGAGAAAACCCGAATAACTAAAGACCTACATATATATTTTAAAGGTATATATAAGGTATATATAAAAGATAAAAAGGATTTATGCAGTGCTATCTTCATTTTAGATGTCAAAAGGGTCTCTCTCCCCTCCCTCTCTTTCCTCTCTCTTTCTCCCTTTCCTCTATCTTTCTCTTTCCTTTCTTTCCTCTCTCTCTTTCTTCTCCCTCTTTCCTCTTTCTCTTTCCTCTCCCTCTCTCTTTCTCTTTCCTTTCCCTTTCCTCTCCCCTCTCTCTCTTTCTCTTTCCTCTCCCTCCTCTCCCCCTCTTTCTCTTTCCTCTCTTTCTCCTCTTTCTCTCTTTCCTCTCTCTTTCCTCTCTGTCTCTTTCCTCTTTCTTTGTCTTTCTTTCTTTCCTCTCTCTGTTTCCCTTCCTCTTTCTCTGTCTTTCTTTCTTTCCTCTCTCTCTTTCCCTTCCCTCTCTCTCTTTCCTCTTTCTCTTTCCTCTCTCTCTTTCTCTTTCCTCTCTCTCTTTCCTCTTTCTCTCTGTCTTTCCTCTCTGTCTTTCTCCTCCCTGTTTCTCTCTTTCTTCTCCCTCTCTCCTCTCTCTCTCTCTCTCTCTCTTTCCTCTCTTTCCCCTCTCTCTTTCTCTCTTTCCTCTCCCCTCAAGATGTCTGGTTGTCCCTTTCAGTGACTCTGGACAGCTTACAGTTCAGAAAGAATTTGAGCAAACTGTGTTTCGAAGGTCAGGCCGGGGCTCGGTCGGGCCCTCGCGGGGCGCAACTAGAGGCAGCTCTGTGGAGGCCCGGGTGCCTGACTCACGGAGGAAGCCAGTCGGGAGCCCACAATTAGCGGGCCCACCAGGAGGCAGCTGACGTGGACACTCCTGCGGCAGTCAGGTGGCCCCCGAGCTCCCCGCCGAGCTGGATGGGATTCCTGGCCAGCTGGCCACAGGGTGGGAGCGGCTCCCTCGCCAGGGCTGCTCAGCCTCCCCGGCTGCCGGCCAGCCTTTCCAGTGCCAAATCCTGCAGGAGGGCGAGCTGGGCTAGGCTGGGCAGCGGGAAAGGAGGCGCGGGCATGGGAAAATGGGCGGAGGTCCTGGGAAGGCCAAGCTTGTGGGGGGGCAGGAGGCAGCAGAAGGCGCCCGGGGCACCACAGACTGGCCCGGGGAGACACGTGGCCAGCTCGGCTGCCAGGGAGCAGCCTGGGAGCGATGCCCCCACCGCCCCTCCCTCTTAAAAGCCCCCCAGTGCTGTGGAGGCCCTGGCCCGCTGCTGCCCGGGTCCCATCCCAGAGGGGAGCCAGCTGCCCGGACAGCGGGGGCGGGTGGCAGAGGTGCGGTGGTTCGCCTTGGGTGCCAGCCAAACCGGCTGTGCGCCTGACTGCGAGCAGGCTTTCCAGGGCCGGCACACGCCGACGAAGGAATTAGGAGTAGTTGCAGGAAGGAATGTGTAGCAGGCATGTTTGAGCTGCGGCGGGCGAGCGGCCCGCTTCTGCCCCGCCATCTGCCTGTCTTCCTTGGAAATCTCTGGGCCAGCCAGGCTTTGTTCTGCCGCCCCTCCCCCCCTTTGCCGCCCCCNCCCCCCCCCCCCCCTGCATCCACACTCCCTCAACCTTCCTACCTACTTCCCTCTTCCTTCCTCCCCCTCTTAACCACAACCTCTCCTCTTTCCTCCTTTCCTACACATCCCATCATCTTCTTTTCCACCACCTTGGATGCAGTTTAGGGGTACTGGCCGATCATCTCCTCTTCTTAAAGACTAACATTTACATTATATTTATAAATACACCTAATTGTATATAATTCTACCCCTTCATCCCCTTCCCCCCCTCCTTCCCCCCGGACTTCCCAGAATTGAATACAGAGATAAATACCAAGTCTAAATTAAGCTATCCATTCATAATACAAACAAAACTAACATACTTTAACTCTAACATACAATAATAAACTTGAATATAATATATATATATAAATTATATTAATTATATAAAAAATATTAGAAAAGAAAAATATTTATTCAAATATTTATTTATTCAAAAGCTATATGATAATTAATCACTTCATACTTTCTCTTAATATAATCTATCCATCTTCTCCATACCAAGATAAATTTTTCTTGAGATTGATCCTTCAAGTATGCGGAAATTTTTGCCATTTCTGCAAAGTATGACGAGGAGCCCTTTCCTACCCCCCGCCTCCCCTTGGAGCAGAGCTTGGGGGTCGCAGGCGGTGAAGCTCGGGAAGGATGGGGGGCACCGGCTCCCCCCCTCCCAGGCGGCCGCAGCTGAGGGCCACCTGGGAAACCTCCTGGGAGCCGGCTCAGCACCGACAGAATCACACTCGGCCATGAGAACAGGGCAGGCGCAGCCGGTGCTCCGGGTGAGGGCAGACTCCCTCCCTTCGCTGGGTTCCTGTGAGTTACTCCAGAGGCGGCTCCCCTGCAGTGGTCTCCTCTGCCCCGGAGCCACTGCCCCCAGGAGCAGAAGGGGAGGCCCTGATTTGCCGGCCAAGCAACCCGACGCGCAGCTGAGGTCGAGCTGGGAGAAGCAGGGGTGGTGGTGGAGGGGTTCCCGGGGATCATTCCTGGGCCCCATTAAAGAAGGACCTGACAGACCGCACTACTCAGGGTAGCGCAAACACGAGGGGGGGGCGTGGGACAGGGACCCTTTCAGCGGGGAGAGAGGCCGAGCGAGTTTAGGATTCTTGTACTCAGTTCGAGTTTGGGGAGGGGCCAGTTTTTATGTTGTCCAGCCAGAGTCCAAGATTAGGGCTTGAGCAGCCTTATACATCCAAACAGAGCTTTTATTTTGGGCAGAAAAACTCGAAGACAAGATTATAAAACATCTCCAGGTGATTTTCTTGGCAACCGAACCAGCTCGGCTGCCCAGGGATGGCCCAGGGAGCGATGCCCCCGCCAGCCGCCACCCCCACCGAGACTGCCGCCCGGACCGGCTCGGGGACATGCATGACCAGCTCGGGAGCAATGCTGGTGCCGGCCACTGACCCAGCTGGGACTGCCGCCCAGGGGGCAGCAGGAGGAAGAAGGGGAGGAGGAGGGCGAGGAAGCCGGTGCCACCGGCGGGACTCCATGCTGCCCGGGCTTACCCTCCGCCCATCCGATGTAGCCGCAGCGGGGGCTGCCGGCCCAACTGCTCCCCCCCGTGCCCCTCTTGCCCCAGCACCAGCCCGAGCCGCCTGTGGGGCAGCAGGAGGAAGAAGGGGAGGAGGAGGAAGAGGGCAAGGAAGCCGCCACCGGGCCCCAGGAGGAGGCTCTCCTCTCCTACCATTGCTGCATCTCCCTCTTCCTTCCTGGCAGCCGGGATCGCAAGGGCCGTAGCTTGCAGGAGGGCTGGCCCGCTCAGCAGAGCCTCCGGTGAGCTGCTCTCAACGGGGATCCCGGGGCTTCCCCGCGTGGCTCCACGGCCACGTGTGCCTTGGATTGGGCCAGCCCAGGAAAGGCACTTCCTGGCCGCGCTTCTCCCAGGGGCGGGGCATCCGGGCACAGGGCCAATCAGGAGCCTTGCGAGGGGGCAAGTCCACATGAGAGAGAGAGAGAGAAAGGAAACATAAGTGCCTCTCTGTCTCTCTCTCTCTGCAAATGGCGGAGGAGTCTCCGGAGCCGCAGGTGATGGCTCAAAGAGCCGCATGCGGCTCCGGAGCTGCGGGTTGCCGACCCGTGAGCTAAGGTATCTGAAATTGGAGGATTTCTATTGCATTTTGAATAAACAAAAAACTTGAGCTTCAGTGCATGTTTTAATTTGCACTTTCATCAAAATGCTGTGGATAAATCCAGTTCCATAAAGCTTTCCCTTCCTCCGGTATCACCCACCTTCCTGAGTGGAGATGGTCCCCTCCGGACAAGGGATGCAGTCATAGCAGCAAACTGGCTCTCCTTCTCGAGCCCTCTTGACAAATCCAGGATGACAGTTTTCCACACATTTGGACTGAGGCAGGGGCTAAGCAGAAAAAATAGGAATGCCAAAGAAAATAGGTTAGGACTCACCATCCATGGAAAATGAAAGGAGAAATGGAGATTAGACAAGTAGATTCTGGGCTTCACTTAGGTGAATATGAAATCTCTGTAGGAGATGTGACCCTGGCAGATTCTTTCTTTAGTTCCTCCCTTTTGCTTTTGGCATAACACATTGCAATAAAATTCTTTTCTAGTTAATAAAGTCTGGAGGGAGCGAATTCAGAAAAGATTTAAGCATTAGGTGACAAATAATTGGTTCCTCCTAATGGTTGTATTAAAAGACATTTCTTTACTTTTCATATATCCATGGCTATGATGATCTACCCATTAAATGTTTGAATAAATTTGTTAAAGATTTATTAAATTGTTATTTTATTAGATTTATTTAAATAGAATAAAATGTGATTAAGAAGGAAATTTCTGACCAGAAGGATATGGAAAGGTTTCTTCTGGACTACATAGAACCTTGCTAAGCTGCTCCCCTTTGACACTAATTCAAAACAGTCTTCCAGTTAAGATATAAAGGAAAAATTCCTCATAAATTGTAGCTGTCAACTTTAAAGCATATGTTCTTTGTTGATTTGTATTTTTATTTGTTCAATTCATATGGCTGCCATGCTGCTGAAATAAGGTTAAAGGTGAGGGTGCCTTGGTGCTCTCTGAGCTTGCTTGTTTGCTTACAGATGTTTCATTACCCAAACTAGGGAACATCATCCATACTGGTCATCTAGCACTGATGATGTTCCCTAGTTTGGGTAATGAAACATCTGTAAGCAGACAAGCAAGCTCAGAGAGCACAAAGGACCCCTCATGTCAGCCCTGAGCTACAAATATTCTCCTTTATTAAGAATAAAGTTTTTTGCATAGATTCTAGAACTCTAGTGAGATTGAGGTGAGATCATGAGAACGTGTCCCTGAAAAAGATTTAAGTCGCAAATCTTTGGCTGCAACAGATGGGACCTGAGTATGGGTCCTGTGTCAGAAGAAGATATTTCTAAGGCCCCTCCAGTTATCCAGGAAAAGGTCCTTTGTGTCAAAGAACTGAAATTAGGAGACTTCAACTGGCATGGAAAGGCAGACCCACATTTAATATTAGTTTAATTGGGAGACATTTTTGTCCAGAGGGAGTGAAGGAAGCTAAGACTCAGGATAAACAATGCCATTCAAGGAATTTTCAGATGAAGAGCCCTTTTAATAGCCAAAGGCCAAATCTAAGTAGCCTTTCCTGTCAAAATCTCTCTCCTTACTTCTGATACCAGGAAGGGCTTTTCTTTGAATCAAAGTTGTGTTTTGGTGTTTCAGGTTTCTGGGTCAAGGGATTATGTAAAGTGAAAGTCTTGGACCTCCTTCCTGTGGGCAGAAGCCCAATTGCTCCCCCCAATTGGGTGAAAGACAGACATGGCTAATTTTGACCAGATCTGGACTCCTTAAAAATGTCACAGACCAAGGACCTGCCCGTTCAGGGAGCCATTTCCCAATGGCCCCTCCCTAAGTAGGACAAGGTGAAGCTTCTCTCCCAATGGGGCCACCAGGAGCTCCATCCAGTCATGATTCAATTTCATCACATTCAGTCCAAATCTCAACTCAGGGACTGTTGAACAGAATTCCCTCCCACTTTGCTATTTGAGGACAAGAAACAAGCAAACCTGACCTTATTAACCACACAACCTCCAGCACTTGAGGATTTCTCATCCCAGGTTGGACATGGCTGAATCAGCTAAAAACAGTCTTCAATATTACAGCTGCTGAAGAACACCTTGGTCAATAGTACTGATGCCTCCCAAGTGGTCTATAGAAAGAAAACTATAAGGTTTCTACTCCCCATGTTCAATTCTTAGTGAAGGTCACTGACCCTGGTAACTAGCCTTAGCCCACATGAAATGGGTCCTAAATCTTTGGAAAAAAGAGGGAAGTCACCAAAATGTCTCCCACCTTGTTGAGCAACTTTAGTTGTGAAAGAGAACCTTGGTGGATATTAAGTCTCCGTCTTTCCAAAGTACCCATTAGCTGTCTGATGGGATCCTCCTTGGGAAGAATCAACCAGCTCAGGATTCCCAGATCTGCTGCTAAATCTCCATTTTGATCCAAGTACAGTTTCATAATAGAAATATTGCAAAACTCATTCTTCTGCAGGAAAGGATGGAACTACAAGGGGAACATCCAGGAATTTTAAAATCTGAAAGTTGTTTTTTTTTTACAATCCCATTTAGCCTTTACACATTTGAATCTTTCTTCTGCAGTTGTCTAACATCAAAATATGCTTATTTGGAAAAATAGGTGTTTCTGCTATCTTCATAAATAAAAAAGAAAGGTTCAGCAAAATTTCTCAATGATATATTGGCAAAATATATATTAACAAAAACTAATTGATGCAATTAGTAAGTTATAGGGAACATTCTAGAGCAGGTGACAAAAAGATTAATCATAGAAAAAAGAGATTATTCATAAATGCCTGAAAAACATCAGGTTGATTATGAGAAACTGTTCATTTAGTGACCGTGCAAAGTTACAAGGGCACTGAAAAAAATGACTTATGACAGTTTTTCAGACGCTCATTGCAGCATCCCAGGGTCATGCAATCAAAAACAGAATTTTTGGCCTGTACTTATGATGGTTACAGTGTTTTAGGGTCACGTGATCTCCTTTTGGGGCTTCTGACGAGCAAAATCAATAGGGAAGCTGGATTCACTTAACAACTGTGTTACTGACTTAACAACTGCAATGATTCACTTCACAAGAAAGGACAAGAAAGGTCGTAAAATGGGGCAAAACTCACTTAACAACTGTGTCAGAACCCATTTCTATTTCATTTATATGTATCTCCTCTGATCTAAAAATAAATCTCACCTTTTCCTGGGTTCTGCCATTCTCCCAAGGGGGAGGGGGAATGTGCCTGTGGGGTTATTGCTTTCACTTCTTGCTATAATGTAACCTTTTGCTTTGTTTATTGCCTCTGTGTCCGCTGCCTGCTACAATGTAACAATTTGTTTCCTGCACTGTATCACTCTCTGAACTTTCTTCTCCCTAACCTGTCAGTAGGAAAAGTGGGGGGGAGAAAGAAATACAACCTCTGTAGCCTGGCTTATTTCTCTGGTCTCAAAAGGAGGTGCGAAGAGCTGCTTGAACATTGTGCTATGACTGGAGCCGGACTGATGTTATCTCCCCTTAACACCTGGGGATTGGCTGGTCTGAACCGTCCGGATGAGCTGTGGGGTGGGGTTTGCTTGGGGACACTTTAAAGTATAGATCTGTGAAGGAATCCCTCAGATCCTGCCTATTATGCCTGCTATCAACTACTCTTAATAAAAGTTCCTGTTGGAAGAAATTGTTTCCAAGAGTTCTGCTTTCTTAAGATGTGGGGTTGAAGTGGGTCCTTACAAACTGTCTTGCTTAGCAACAGACATTTTGAGCTCCGTTGTGGCCATAAACACTGCCTTGCGCAGCCTCTTGCAGCACCTGAGGGAAGCTGCAGAGAAGGAGCTCCAGGTCTCTTCAGTGCTGTTCCAGAGGGAGGGAAATGGGGAAAGGAGCTCAGCCACAAGAGAGGAGATTCCGGCTGAAGGAGAGGAAGAAGCTCTGGAGAGAAGGAGCCGTTTCAGAGCTGAGCCCTTAAAGCAGAGGAGCTCAGCTTCCCCTTCACTGATGATGCAAAGACTGAGAAGCCATCACTGGGACAAGCTTTAAGTGGGATTCCTGCAGAGAGGAGGGTTGGGCTAGGTGGTCTCAGGGTGTCCTTAAAAGTTACAAATATAAAATTCTACTATGCTAATCACAAACCCATAAAGACATGAGTATATTTAAAAATGCATACATCCATTTAAAATTAGCAGCGTGTAAAACCAAAATTTATCTGTTATGGTTCCTCCGGTTTAGAATATTGTGTCTCTAGCAATTAGATTGGCCAAACCTGTTGATCTTTTGAAGCATAAGAAGGTTGAGACGGTTCCCCTCCTTCCCCTCTGGATTCCCTCTCCAAAGGAACTGAGATTAATGGATCCACATTGGGACCCCCATACCTTCCATGGCTGCAGCCTTGGAGCCCCCAAGGTCTTTTCTCCCTCCTTCCTTCTCCTCCTCAATCTGGAGGAATAGGCAGCGTTCAAGGCCTGGGCCAGAGTCTTCATGATACTGTAAAAATGGGGATTATTTGTGACCCTTTCCCTGTCCCTTTTCTCCTGGGTCTCCAGTGGGGCTTTCTGGGTGCATCTTCTCCGGCCTTTGACAGAAAAGACGTGCTTGGAAAGAGAGCAGCGGAAATAATGATCTTGAAATTGATCTTCCACAAAGAAATAGGGTTCAAAGGCATCATCCACTGGCCTCTTATTTGCCAGAAAATTAAAGTTCCAAATACTATGGATGTATTTGTAAAGTCTGTTCTTTTTCAATAAATATGTTCCCAAAACTATATCGATCCAGACTTTTCCTTCAATGGGTCCTGTCAAACGCATAAGTACCAAATGGAAAGGAAGAATTCTGTCCGTAATGTGAGTATATTCCAGGAAGTGAACAAAGACATTGACTTGTCTCCACTTAGTGAGGGCATCCCTGAGGGCTGCTGTATATCCAGTTATTGAGAACAGTTGTGATATAACCACACAAATTCCATTTCTGACAAGCATAGGAGTGAAAGTCCTCATGAAATTCTCTCCATTATCTGTGTCTGAAGCAAAGAGGCCAATCAAGGTCCATCTGAAATGGAGGAGCAGTTGGACAATTGCTGGGTAGTGGAATCCTTTTTTGGGGAGCATCCGGTGGAAAAAGGGCAATTTCCTTTTATCAGTCAGAGCCTCTGAAGCAGTAACATAACTGATCTGAAAAAGCAATGAAGAAAGCTGTGTTATATTGGGGGTCAGACAAAGTCCAAAATATTAGCTTTTAATAAATTCAACTTGGTTTTGATGAACAAATTAAGTAGATAATTGTTGATTAGGCATTATGCCATATCAAGAAACAGAATATTAAATACAAAGCATTAACAACATTGTATATAAAAATTGAATACAAGAAACAAATGAAATAAAAAAGAATAAGAATAAAAATATGAATTGTATTTCTATATCACCCCTACAATTTATTGCAATCAGACCCAAATATGTAGAGGTGAATTGTTTTGTTCCAATAAAGGGCTGCATTATATGTAAATGTTTAATTCTAACTGCAAAGTCAACATATTGCTTTAACACAAGTATCCCAACAGGTAGTTTGTCTAATGTGCAGTGCAGGATTCTGATCTCTCTCTTTCTTATGCAGTTGACATTCAATAGTCCAGATTCTTGATAAAGCAATCTTTTGATTTTTTTTTCTTTTTTCTTTTTATTTCTTTCTATCCCACCTTGATTATTTTTTGGCTTGTTCTCTAGTTGTATAAGAGACGGGGAGATCACAGCTCCTTATATAATTTCTCAGTTGCAGAATTCAAAAGGGCTTTATTTGCAATATTGTATGTTCCAACACAGAAAACTTTGGGACGCCCTCTTTGAGTTCTATGGTTTTACCTATTAGGACATAGCAAAAAGCATCTGGTCTTAAGCAGTTCTTAAAAGTAGGTAAATATAACCTCAAACGAACAACAGCACATGACATATTACACCATGTCATCATTTATTTTACTAGAAGAAAGGCAAAACGGAGAAGCCATGTGTGAAAGACGAAGCACCCCCTGACTGCTTCCATAGATATGAAGAGGCTAAGAGGTAGCCTGGTGCTGCTGATCAAGTGACCTTCATTAATTGATCATCGGCAAGTGTGACTGCCTCTATAAAAGCCAAAGTTTCAGGAGTTTGTTGGTTTCCAGCATTGAGTTGTATGTTAACACAATTCCAACAGATAGACATCAGCAATGATCTTGGAGAAGCAATTGTTGCTGCCTATCAATCTGGAAAGGGTTACAAGGCCATTTCAAAACTGTTAAGTCCGGAGAATAATGGCGCTTGAGACGAAGCATTTCTAACAAGTCTTTATTCTCTGCTTCCATACTACAAACAACCCGAGCAGAGGCACGCAGGCCTCTATTTATACCTTCAGATCCCCGGGCAAATTCAACCACTCACCATACGATCTTTTCCCGCCTTGCGCATGCGCGCAAGGCCGGCGCCACTCAGTCTGGTCCCGGGCAGCTTCTGCAAATGCCCGGGACTCTTGCAACGTCCCGAGCCTGCCTTTTGCAGGCTCAGGACACAACAAAAACAATTTAAAGTCCATCATTCTATAGCAAAGAAGATTATTCACAAGTGGAAAACATTCAAGGCAGTTCCCAATCTGCCCAGGAGTGAACATCCCAGCAAGTTCACCCAATGCTCAGAGATAAAAAATCAAGAGTTCCACCTCAGACTCTACAGGCCTCAGTGAGTATGTTAAACGTTCATGACAGCAGAATTAGAGAAAGACTGAACAAGGAGGGTTTCTTTGGAAGGGCTGCCAGGAGAAAGCCTCTTCTCTCAAAAAAGGACATGACAGCCCGGCTGAGGTTTGCCAAGTGGCACCTGAACAAATCGCAAGACTTCTGAAATATTCTCCTTTGGACGGAAGAGACCAAAGTGGAGAAGTTTGGCCATAACACACAGGGCCACGTCTGGCGAAAACTACACACAGCCTATCAGCACCAACATGCCACACCAACTGCCAAGAGGGGTGAGGATTTGGGCTTGTTTTGCAGCCAGAGGACCTGGGCACCTTGCAGTCATTCACTCCGCCATGAACTCCTCTGGGTACCAAAGTATTCCAGAGCCAAATGTGAGGCCATCTGACCGACAGCTGAAGCTTGGTGGACTTTGGGTCATGTGAGAGGACGACGATCCCAAGCACACCACAAACGGCTGAAGAAGAAAAGAATCCAGGCATCGGAATGGCCCAAAGTCCAGACCCCAACCCAATTGAAATGCTGTGGTGGGACCTCAAGAGACCCATGCAGAAACAAACGCCCACAAACTTCCATGAACTGAAGCCATGTTGTAGAGAAGAGGGGGCCAAAATTCCTCTCACAACAATGTGAAGGGCTGATAAAGTCATACAGAAAATGATTACTTCAAGTTATTGCTGCTAAAGGTGATTCTTCAAGCTATTGTATCATAAGGTGCATTTAGTTTTTCAAACATGGCTTCTCCATTTTGGCTTTCTTTTTGGAAAATAAATGAGATGGTGCAATATGCTGTGTGTTGTTCTTCATCTGAGATTGTAGTTACCTATTTTCAACAACTACTAAAGACCAGGTGATTTTTATCAGACGTCCTGATGGGTAAAATCGCAGAACTCAAAGAGTCTGGATTTTCCTCTTCACATGGCTGTATTTCCCCTGATTTTAGACAAAGATGAAATTGCATAAATTCCCAATCCAGCTCTGAGTCAGCAACTAAAGTCCTTTTATTCACCTCCAACATACTCCTCAGGTGCAGTGATTGGGTTTATTCCAGTAGAGGCATATTTTAAGCCCCAAACTTCAGTTCAATTTGGGGGTAACTTTGGCATTATATATTCTAATAATTGGGAGAAAGCTGGATAGTTTTTTTTTATTTAAGCAGTAGATTCAACCCTGCCCTTGCTCTAAGTGGGCTCCTTTGATGATGGCAGACTCAAGATTCAGTCTCAGAGAAAAGTAACGCTGGGTAAGGAAAGGTGTTACTTGCTGTATTGGCTACATTCATTTTCCAGAGACCACAACTTTTGACTTTCATTTATCAATAATCAGAAAATTATTATGTCAGTAGGAGCCAGGTTTTCTCAAGAGTCTACACAATCTAACCCATAGGATAACAGTACTGCATTATCAGTTTAAACCAAGGTGTATTTAGCAAGTAAGAGGCTCAGTGGCTTAAAGACACTGAATCTGTTCCGGCAGTTCGAGTTCTGTCACTGCATGGCGGGGTGAGCTCCCCGCTTGCCTCAGCTTCTGCCCACCTAGCAGTTCGAAGGCCTGTGACAACACTAGTAGATAAATAGGTACCACTTTGGTGGGAAGTGTGGCATGTTTTGCGCAAATGGTGCGGCCCCTGGCAATGCTGGACTTGCTCGGATGTGACACCCAACTGCGAGGCGACATCGGTGGTGAGAGAAGGCCCAGATGATGCCATAGGAGACCTCTCGTCTTTCTGGTGCGGAGCTAGTTCACCCCCTGTGGTGCACTCTGGATGAGCTCATGAGCACAAACTGAACAGACTAGCATTCCTCGGCTGCGAAACAAACACTATATAGTCTCCTGGCTATTTATACCTTTGCCATATGCTAAATAAATAAACAGTTTAGCACTTTAGGCATGTACATGAGAATCCTTCCTTAGTCCTGGTAAGTCATTAATGTCTCTAGGCTGAATAAGAAGAGTTCAAATATGTATTCTTTTATATTACACGTAGGTAAGTATCGATCCTTCTTCTCGAGGCTCCAGTGAGCCCAGACCTCCCTCTCAAACAAGGGCTTGTGGGAAGGGCTTGGATCAGGGCCAACAGTCTGAGTTCCATTTTAAGGGAAATCAATTTCCTCCATCATATTTCTCCATTTACTGTATTAAATGCTGCAGTAACATCTATAAAGCCAGAAAACCGTTGTTTACCCAACTAACATATTGTGTAATTAGCTATTTCAAAAGAAATCTGTTGTCAATATTAGATTATTTATTAATTATTATAAAGCTGTGTGAAACTTTTTCTTCTATGTAAACCTTCTTGTTCTTCTGCAAGGAATGAACATTTGTTCTACTAAGTCTCAAATTTACTTAAGAGGAACATGGTGTATATTTTAGCCACAATATCCATTAGTCTAACTAACCTGTAATTGCTAGAGTCCTATTTATTCCATTTTCTTTGTATAAAGAAACACCACTATTGGCAACTTGAGTACAACTGGATATGTCAGGTATTATTTCTATGTGAAAAAGAACATGCCAACAGTTCACCCACAACTGGAGATATTTTTTGAATAGCCAGGAGAAAGTCCTCTACAGGGACCATACAGCATTTCAGGCCTTTTATGAGGAATTTAAACATAAACATAATAGAAAAAACAAAATTGATATGTTTGCTATTATGGAGAAAAGCAACTCTTGAATTCCATGTAGAAGATATGCTTGGATCTGTTGCTCACCCACCACCATCCCACTCGCTTTACCAGACAGAGAATAACAAACACAAACCTGGAGGACTTTGTAGATGTTTGCTAATGTTGACATCTGGATGGAGATGTCCCTGCTAGTTGAATCAAGAAGAGCCAGGAGGTTCTCCTTCCTTCCACAGCCGTAGTTGGGGACATTGGCTTCTCCAGTAGAGAGAATGTCCAGCAAGGCATCTGAGGTGTGTAAAGGGCTCAAATAATTTTCATGGATGTTGTAGCCAAGTGTGAGATTGTGCAAGAGCTGGGGATTCTTGTTGACCAGTTGAATGGTGAAAATTAATTGTAGGGTGTATAAAAAATCATAAGTCTTACTATAAAAAAATGTTCATATTACTATCATGAAAAGCAACAACATTTTTTAAAAGAATTTATTACTTTTTGTCTACACAAGCCTACTGAGTCTTAAGTCAATATTGATCCAAAACCAATAATCAGTTATACAAATAGGGGAATGTGCTGAGCAGAGGCAACGAAAAGTGTTTCAATCACTACTTTAAACAAAATGAATTCAAGTGACGAATTCAGGAGTGAATGGGGAGAGGAAAACAATCTGGATTGCCTTTGGGGTTTTTATAACCCCATCTCTGGATTTGAGTCTCTTCTACAAAATAAGAAAAAAGAGGAAATCAAAATCATCCAGGAAATTAGAGAAGTCCTGTAATATAGAAGCAAGTGAAAAGAAGAAGAAAAGAAGGAGAGTGATAGAATTAGAAAGTGGGGGGAATGCAAGTCCATCACCTTGAACGACTTACGATGGAGATGGAACAAAAGGAGCCATGTTGAAAGGTAACATTATATTCGATAGTTCATTTCCAGTGATGACTATACCAATGAGATGGTCTCCTGGCCTGTAAAAGCTCCATGGTTTATTTTCATCCTGGTGCTCCAAACTCAGCAGGCAT
>NW_015387189.1:206676-211625 GCF_001527695.2 Protobothrops mucrosquamatus | reverse complement strand
GTTCTGGGACTTTGTCATCTCTGGTTATGGATGGGGGCACCAGCCCAGACCCCCCATGCATGATCTGAGGGTCCTGCCTGAGGAGAAGGTGGCAATAACGGTCAGGGGGACCTTTACACCATCCGGTGTTTTGCCCCAGTTGCTCCCTTTCCTGGGCCGCCATTGGCTCCCTTCAGCTGTTGGAAATCCTCCCTCCTTCGGCTCCTGGTCCTCTTCCCGGCTCAGGAAGGTCTCCCTTCCACAGTCTCAAATGCGGCTCTGCCTCTCCAGGGTCAGGATGGCCGGGAGCCACTCCAGGACCCCCAAGTCCAGCATCTGAGCTTCTGGGGTCTCTCCTGGTTCAGCCACAAAGGACGGGGGATGCAGCTGCTATTTTCCCAGGGTCTCTCCTGGCGACACAACTCCCTGGAGTGGTGATATTGCAGACCAAAACTTGTGGTTCCTTTCTGCAGGTTGTTTGTCCCGATGCTTGGCCAGAATTTCCACCAGGCCCAACCAGAATGACAGGGGGGGCTTTACCCCCACCTTTGCTGGGCTGCAAACCCCCTTTTTTGTGGTGCTGAAATGGAATCTCCTGGACCTGCAAAGGGGAAAGTTGTTTCTGGAGACCAGGAATCCTCTTGACCTGTTTGAGGAGCTCTTTACCCCCTCCAGACAGGCACAAACTTCACTTGTCAACTGAGATCCTTTCATCTCTCAAACTGATCGCACTGATCTTGGATCTTTTTAGAAAAACCCTCCAAGTGAAACAGTATTTTGGGGGTGCAATCCGGTGGGATGCAGCTGCCCCTCTTGCTCCCAAATATCCAGCATTCCACCAAACACAGTCCTTGCTGCGCTGGTTCTCCCTCGGGCTTTGCAAAGGGGGATTTTTCTGATTTATCTTGATCTGAAAGTGTTCAGGACAGCCAGCAGCCCATTCTGGGCCTCTGCCCATCCGCCTCCCTACTTTTGGGCCAGCACCAGCTGTTCTTCCGGGGTCTCTGGCTGAGAAGGGGAGTCCCCACTGCCTGGGATCTGGTCCCTCCAGGCTGGCTCCTCAGGACCACGCGAGCATCCCTGGGTCCCAGGGATGGAGAGAGTCTGCCCAGGGCTCCCTTCCTTGGAGATGGGCAGAAATGGCCCTTCACAACCTTCTTCCCCCTTTTGGCCTTCCACCTGCAGAGGGGAGGGGGATACCGCCAGGCTGAGTCTTGGACTGGATTAACCCCCCCCACCTCACATTCCAGCTGAGGGGCCATAAGAGGCCAGACAGTGACAGACATAATGGGAGGGGGGCTCAGATCCCACTTCCTTGCATGAGGGGTCGCCCCCCCCCCCCGGTCTTGGAGAGGATTGACCCACCCAACTTTCCGATGTGCCCTAAGGGGCCAGAACACACACACACACACACACACTCAGGATGGGAGGGGGAGGCTTGTATCCCTCTCACTCCCAGGCGGGGTCCCAAAACGTCCCCCTCGCAGGGAACCCCCAGAAACGCTGCCAGCAACTGCTTTCCTGCAAGGAAATCCTTTGCCTTTGCTTGGCAATGCTGAGGAGACCCCTAAAGGCGGGATTCCTTCCTGGGGCTCCCAAGGAGCATCCAAACCTTCCTGGCATCTAATGGAAAAGAAGCCTAAAAGGGAAGAAATCCCTGCGCTGGCTGCTGTTGGGGCTGGGAGGGGATAGGAGAGCCCCCCCCAGCAGCCCCCGCCCGGAGTGCAAGACCCCCCCCTCTCCGAGCCCCCCCCCCCACTGCAGCCTGCCCTCTGGCGAGACCCCTTCCTGGGGGGGGCTGCGCGACGGCTCCGCCCGCCCCCCCTTGCCGGGACCCCCTGCAACCTCTTGGCCCCGGAGAGGGGCGGCAGGGGGGGCAATGAAGCCGGGGGAGCCTCTGCCCCTCCCCCCGGGGGGCCTTTTCACCAGGCTGGGAACAGCGAGCGAAGCGGGCAAGAGGCAGACGCGCATGCTCAGTTCCCTTCTGAGGCTCGCGGGCTGCCAGGACTGCGCCGCCTGCGCAGGGCGCCCCCTGGTGGTCGCTGCATGCCCCGGCAGCCCCCCGGCGAGCCAGCGGAAAGAGACGCGCGACCATCCCAGCGGCCCGAGATCTGACGGGTGGTGGCAGTGGATGATGGGACACGGAAGAGCTCGTCTCAGCTCACGATTGACCCCGGGGGGTTCCTGCACATAGTCCGCATCTTCTGCGCCTGTCTGATCGAGGCGCAAGGGTTAAGCCCAGAGAGGCGTCAAGTCCTAGAGCGGAAAGGAGCACCGGCTTCCGGCCTTACTCCTCCCACCTGGAATTCTTCCCCCCCATCCAGGAGCTACTGCGGGCCACGTTCTCTCGCGCATGCTCCCTTCGTCCTCTGAAGCTGCCGAGGAGGCTTTGCTGGGCGTTCCGCGCGCGAGGCTTCTCTGAGGCTGGGCGGAGAGGGCTACGCGGGGGGGGGGGGGCGTTGCGCGAGGCAGTCCGGCTTCGCTCTGCCCCCCCTGCAGGGGCGGGGCCAGGGGGACGGCCCCTCCCCTTTCCCTGCGTGGAACTGCTCGGGTGGGGCGTCGCCGAGGGCTTTTTGGCGGGGGTGGAGGCTGCGGAGGGGCATCCGGGGCCTTTCTGGGTCCCCCCCTTTGGCAGAACGAGGGGGGAGGAGGGACCTAGTCCCAAAGGCGGTGCCCCTCCCCGTGGGAAAGGAGTGGGGGATTCTCCCACGGGGAGGGAGGAGAAGTCTGGTATGAATAGGGAATTATGGGTTCTGTGGTCCAGGATATCTGTTGGAGGTTGGAGTTCTGGCGTTACGCTCCCCCCTCCCATACACACACACAGACACAACTATCACAAGTTGCATAGTAGGATATTGATAACTAACCAGCACAGCGAAGTGACTCTCTCTTCTACATCTGGAGGAGCCCCAAAGGTCCCTTTCCCAGCCAATTCCCCAGGGGAAGAGGGGGCAGTTACCCAAGCACATCTGCAAGGCCCAGGACCCCAACCCTTTTCTACACGATAAAGAGGGGCTTTTGGTGGGGAATACAAGGGATTCAGGAAGAAATTGGTACCCCTTGAATCCCTTGAAAGAAAACAGCTGGCAGGAGGGGCTCTTTGGGGGGCTGATTCTGGCAGGCAGGGCTCCACTTGCACCCGGGCCTCCTTTTCCCCAGAGGAGCAAACTTTGATGGGAAGGAGTGGGGAGGGAAGTCCGAAGTCTGAAGTAACCCAGTGACACTTTTTTCCTAAAGCCAAGTTCTCAGGCAGGAAACATTTCCATTCAGGGTCTTCTGGGTCAGTGGGAGAAGCTGCCCCAGACTCCCACCTGTCTCTGCCCAAAGTCCCCCCTGGAGGATTTGGCCACAGAGCAGAGCGGAAACTTGGAGGATAATAATTCTCCCTCACGAAGGGACCCTGGCTGATTCAACTAGTTCTTGGACTCTCAGATTGTTGGGCATTTCTCTGGAGAGAAGTGAAAGGGAGATAACCCCCATGGGGTTCATAATGATAGGGGCAGAGATCGAATTAAATCCGTCATCTAGAATTGAGAGGTTTGGGAGCTCCATCCTTGAAATTGGCCCCGGAGGGAATACAGGGCACCTGTGGCTGAAGATAAAAAGAAATGTGACATTTGTTGCCATCGTGGTTAAAGAGAAAATCCCAGGGGATCAGTAAATCATGTCACGGATTTAAAATTGCTGCCTGCTGAGTTGGAGCCAAAATTTACTTTACTTTGGAAGCTGATGCTCAGTGGCACCACCACAAAAAGGCTGATGCAATAGTCTGGCCAGATTCCAAGGTAAAAATCAACTTTAGTGAAAAACTAGTTACCAGAACTTTGCATAGTTGAAAAAACAACTTACAAACACACACAGAAGTGAGAGAAAACCAAGTGAAAAGAGATGGAAGAATAAAGGAAGCCTCTTTCTCCATCTGAGGAAGGGAGGGAAGGAAAGGGGAGATCAGGAGCTTCATGTTGCAGATGGAAAACTGATCTGCAAAATCCAACTTCCATCTTCAGAGACCCGGGAATACAGAAGCCCATGTTCCCCTGCCACCCTTTCCCGTGCAGAGGCCAGGCTAGGGGGCTCTTGCAGGGATGCCAGACAGGACTCTGCCCGGCTCAGTGGGGAGCCCCTCTTGGGAGAAGGAAGCTGGGGGGCTCATGTTGGGGAAGGGAAGCAGATCTGCAAAATCCCCCTCCGAGTCCCATCTTCCGAGTCCTGGGAAGGGGGAGCCCAAGTCCCATGTTCCACTGCCACCTCTTTCCATGCATGGGGCATTGGGGGGGGGAAACTCCCCACTCCCCATTCCTGGGAAGAGACTAATCTGGTTGATGGGTTCCAGGCTTGCATGTTGGGGGGACGCAGCCCCTGGGGTTTCTCCACCTTTGCTTGGGCTTCGTGTCTTTCCGGGAGAGGCTCCTGTTGGGAGAAGCCATGCAGGGCTGGGTCTTCCAAGAGTGGGGGGTTCAGCATTGCCTGGGAGGAAAAGGCGGCCGGCCTCACCCTGGAGGGGACCCTCTGTTCTTGTGGAAAATGAAAGGACTCTTACGAATTCCAGAGGGTTTTAGCAGAGAGATTTAATGCGCAGGTTCAGAAGCAACAAAGACAAGCAATTCTGAACCCTGAGGGCGGGCTCAAACTTCAGTTTTATACTTTCATTTTCTCAGGAACAAAGGACTACACATTGTAATACACATTGTAATACATTAGGATTGTTTCTCACGGGCATACAATGGAAGGTTTGCTTTATACAAAGTATCCATGTGCAATGCGCATTAGGTTAGTCACATATTACTGACACAGAATTTTCCCAGTGATTATGCATTACATCATTATTCTAGTAATTATGCAGACAAATCATTATTTTAGTAATTGTTCATTATTCTACCTTATTATACCACATTATTCCCCCCTTTGGAAGTTTTCTCGCTTAAACTTCCATTATTCGTCCTCCAATTTAGGATCTTTAGAGGGCAACA
>NW_015387189.1:198718-205671 GCF_001527695.2 Protobothrops mucrosquamatus | reverse complement strand
CATTTTCTTGCCAAGTGATTCCTGCGCATTGGGTGTATGCACTTGGTTCCCTTTTTTGTCTTACATTGCCAATTTCACCATAGATGGGAACACCAAGAATTTGCTTAGTTTTTAATGGTAACAGGAAAAATCCAGGTCAAATTATTCCCAATACACAAGATCCACACTAGTTCTTAGGTAGTTGTCCGTATGCCATTTTTCTGCAAATCCAGTACATTCCATCCGGAGCTAGCCAAGGAAGACTGGTATTTGTGGGGTCTTTTAGATATGGCATTCCAGATACGTTAGTAAGGGCATAATGATCCATAGTAGTGGTTTCGTTGGTTCCAGACCACCATCTACCGTTTTCCCAAATCCCTGTGCATAGGAGGTTACCTACTGCTATGCAAGATTCTGTTTTGTTCCTTGAGTAACATACATGTCCTACCAGGTTGGAAGTGAGAGTCCAATCACCATCTTTTCCGCTTGTGTAGGTTAAACTACTATTCTCAGACATTTCTAGTACCTTGGTATAATTTAACTCTTGTGCCTCCCATGGCCATTTTTCTCCCATATTTGTTCCACCACACACAAAACAGTTGGACACGTTTAAAGTATGAGCAATATCCTCAGCTAACTTGACAAAGGTATTGGTTACATGTCTAGGTATTTCAGGAATATTTGGTTTTTCCATTTCTTCATAATATGACCAAAATAATGATTTTTGTTCTGATCTTTTGGTTGCAGTTATGATTTTGATTTCTATCTCTGATATTGGATCGTAGCCATCGGCATCTATTTCTATCCCAAACATCCAATTTTGTCTTTCCCATCTATTTTGTTCCAGGAACCAACTGCCATTCTTGACTGTGAGAGTCACCAAATTACAGTTATCCCTTCCACATGAGTCTGCTGTTGTATTTTTCTTTTCAAACAAGATGTGCTCCATCTCCTTTGGGTCTTGGGTATGCCACTTAATACATGACCACCTCTTACATTTGACCGTGGAGACTGCACACCCATCTGGTGGGCACAAATACTTATGGTTTGGGATATAGCTCGGGATTCGATTGATCCCTCCGCAACCATATATTGCGGCCCAATAATTAGCTGCTTTACAAACATCAAAGGTAACGCTAAAACCGGAGTGTGGGTTGGATTTCCATTGAGAGATCCCTAATAGTGCCTGGTCTTTTGAGCTGGTTCTTGTTCTATGTGTTCGGATTTGTAAGGTCCAACTATCAGGATCAGGCTTCGGATTATAACACTGATCTTGGGCTCCTTTTCTACAAACTTTATATGTAGTTCTATTGTATGTACAGGTGTTAGGGGAGCTATCTTGGCACCCTTCTGGTTTCATTGTATAATAAACGAAAGTCTTAGTTATCTGGCTTCCTTGTTTTGTTATCTTGATGCAGTTTTGACAATATTTGTTTCCCTGTGTTTGTGTCCTTTCTTTGTGTGTACTCAATAGTTTTCTATTAGAGGGTTTCTGCAGTATGACCTCTTGTGTAGCCATTGCACTGATTTGTGTAGGAATGTGTGTGTATATTCCCCATATTAAATAACCAACAGGTATTATGATTTGTAGAATCCTCATGTCTTCCACTGTGTGTAGAGAGACAGCTTCCGGAGTGTCTCAGCAAGGTCTGATGTTCACATTGTGTGTTGAGAACCTGTTGCCGGTAGGGTTCGACAGGGTGTATTTCTTGTAAATTTTAACACTAAAGGTTTGTCAGTTTTATTCACCTTGTAAGTTACTGGATCAGCAGGTGCAGCTGTTTTCAATCTGGTCCAATAGATCCAGGACTTTCCTTCCAAGGTTTTCACTGCCAATGGAGAACACATGACAACAGTATACGGTCCTTTCCATCTTGGGCTTAAGGGAACTGATTTCCAACACCCATACTCTATCTCCTGGTTTGAACCCATGTGTCGCCATAACCACTGGAGGGGGTTGTTGTTCCATCATATAATGGCGCAAATTTGAAACAGCTAAATTATGAAGCTGGAACTGGTGTAACAATTTCTGTTGGTCTATTCCCCCCTTATGAGCCAAGTCTGGCCAGCCCTGACTGTCAGGTTTAAATAGACAAGGGGGACGGCCAAACATGAGCTCATAAGGGCTAAGTTGCAATTTAGTGCTGGGGGGCAGTCTGATTGCATACAAAACCATAGGCAAAACCTCTGGCCAGTGGAGATGAGTTTCCAAACAAAATTTAGTAATAAGGTTTTTAATTGTACGGTTAGCCCGTTCCACTTTTCCCGATGATTGAGGGCGAAAAGCACAATGAAATCTCCACTTAATTCCTAATGCTTGGGCTAAAGCCTTGTTAATCTGATGTACGAACTCAGGGCCATTATCTGATGAAATCTTAGAAGGGCAACCAAATCTAGGAATAATTTCTTTAAGAAAGATTCTGGCAACCTGTATAGCTTTCTTATTAGTAGTCAGAAAGGCCTCAATCCAGCCTGAATAGGTATCAATTATAACTAGCAGGGCTACATATTTCTTACTCCTAGGCATATCAGTAAAGTCAACAATGACATAGTCCATTGGGAAATAAGCGATTGGTTGTTGACCAGGTGGTACTATTGGTTCTTGGCGAGCATTGGTTTGAGCACAAATGGAACATTGAAAACATACTTGGGCTGTTAGTGAAGAGGCAAAAGGAAGATAGAAAAATCTTTCAAGCTGCTGTAATAATGCAGTTTTCCCCAAATGATGTTGTTTATGAGCCTGAAAAATAAGTGGGCGGGCAAGTGCAAGAGGAATAGCAATGCGTCCATCGGGAAGGGTGTACCAGCCTTTAATTAGTTTGGCTTGTACATCCTGCTTTAACTTTTGGCTTTCCTCTTTAGTATATGTAGGATCAAGTTTTTCCAAGTAAGTGTCTAAATACATGAACCTGGTGACATCTGACTGTAGGGGAGGGCCTTCTAAAGCTGCGCTTTTGGCTTCTTTGTCTGCCATCCTATTGCCCTGGGTAATAAGGCTTGAGTCTTTTTGATGTCCAGGACAATGGATGATTGCAATTTTAGATGGTAACTGAGCTGCCTTAATAAGTCTTTTTATCAAAGTTGCATATTGGATGATCTTGCCTGTGGAGTCCAAATATCCTCTGGCGGCGTGTGCGTGAATTGTTAAAGACGCATTCCTGCAGCTATTTCCAATGCTCGGGTGAGAGCATACAATTCTGCAAATTGTGCACTTGCTTGGCTAGGTAATTGTGCTGACTCTACAGTTGCAGTTTGAGAAACAATTGCATACCCAGAGTATCTAATCCATAAAGCTAGATCCATCAGTGAACCACTGAAAGTCTGGATTCTGCAATGGTTGGTCAGTAAGGTCAGGTCTGCAAGAATATTGTAGTTCTATTGTTTTCATGCAGTTATGCACTGGCAAAGTTGAATCTGGTATTGGCATGAGAGTTGCCGGATTGAGAGTAGAACACTGTTGCAATGTAACTTGTGGATTTTCTAATAAAAGAGCTTGTATTTTATGCATCCTTTGATTGCTAATCCATAAATGTCCTTTATTATCAATAATTGTCTGCAGGGCATGACTAGTACAAACAGCCACCGGAGCAGAAAAGGTTAACTTAATTGCTGCCTGTAGTAATAGCATGACTGCTGCTAGGATTTTTAAACATTGTGGCCACCCTTGTGCTGCCGTATCTAATTGCTTTGACAGATAAGCGACTGGGCGATTCCAAATTCCTTGCTTTTGGGTAAAGACCCCGAGAGCCACATTCTGTCTCACATCGACATAAAGTGAAAATGACCTAGATATATCAGGTAGTCCTAGGGCTGGAGCTGTAGTTAGGGCTTGTTGAAGTTTTTTCATTGCTTGGGTTTGCTCCTGTTGCCACAAAAAAGGTCCCTTAAAACTTGGTACAATGGTTTAGCTGTGAGAGCGAAATTAGGAATCCAAATCCTACAGAAGCCTGTAATCCCCAGAAAGGCTCTAACTTCCTGTTTTGTTTGGGGGATGGGAATCTGTAACACAGCTTGCTTTCTCTGGGGGCCTAGAGTCCTCTGTCCTTGGGATAGTTCATAGCCTAAATACATTAGTCTTTTGGACTAGTTGTGCTTTCTTTTTGGATGCTCTGTAGCCACAGTCTTGTAATATTTGGAGCAGTCTTGCTATGTTTTCAAAACAGTCCTCCCTGTTTTGTCCAGTTATCAGAACATCATCCACATATTGAAGACAACAGTCCTCTTGTCTGACTAACTTCAAAAATGCAAGATCTTGGGCTAAAGCTTGACCAAAACATGTAGGTGAATTCTTAAAGCCTTGTGGTAGCCTAGTCCAGATATATTGAGTCCTAACTTGTGTCTTAGGATTAGTCCATTCAAATGCAAAAATCTGCTGACAACTTTCAGCTAAAGGTATGGTGAAAAATGCATCTTTTAAGTCCACAACTAAAAACCATTTAGCAGATGCAGGTATTGTGCTTAAAAGAATATATGGATTAGTAACAGTTGCGTGTAGGGTCAAGGTCAATTTATTAATGGGGCATAAATCCTGTGCTGGTCTCTGTTGGAATTTTATAGTTCAGGCTTCTATAGCAAAACTAGGCCAAAGGCCAGCTTGCGTACTAGAGGCCTAGGACAGTAAGTGAAGCAACAACTTTCTCTGACAGAAAATAACGGTTAACAGGAAGCTAGCTAAGCAACCGCTATAGCAACAGGGCAAGTAGATGAACAAATAGAAACCACAATAGGCTTGCAATTGCTNACATCCCTGCTTCCGCCTTCTTCTTCCTCTTCTATGGTCCCTCCCTCTTCCCATGATGCTTTTCCTGTGTCACGCCCAACAGGAAATTGTTTCAATTGTGGCAAACCTGGTCATTTTAAAAATCAATGTAGAGCACCAGGAGGTGGCGCTAATCGCTTTACTTCCAAAACAGCAGCTAAACCAAAAACAGTTTGCCCAAGATGTAAAAAAGGATTTCACTGGCAGAATCAATGTCGCTCTCTTCCCCAAAACCAACAGCCTTCGGGAAACTAAGTGAGGGGCGATCAGCTAGCCCCATTACTAAGGCTGATCCTGTCACTAATGACACCCCCACTTCATATCAAATGGTCGCTGATGAAACAGTTACCTATACCTTACCTGCTCATGTTTATCATCTTTTTATCTCTCCTCAATTTCTGCTTCCTTTGCCTAAAGGACTCCCTGTTCTTATATTTCCTCACTTGGACCTTGTTTCTCAAGGGGTCCTAGCGGCTCCTTTCATGCGTTCATCGGATTCTTTTTCTGATCTTGCTTTAGCCATCATGATCAACTCCCCAATTACAGTCAACAAAGGGGATGTTGTTGCAACCATGATTTTGCTGGAACCCCCTATGGATTTTCTAGCAATAGAACAAAATGTGAGAACAAAAAGACCTACTGCTGTGTTTCAACTCAATGGTCGTTCTTTTTCTGGACTTTTAGATACTGGAGCGGACGTTTCGGTCATCTGCTCTGCTGAATGGCCTAAGACCTGGCCTTTAGACACCGCCCCATCGGTACGAGGGGTAGGTGGAACTCAAACAGCTCAAATTAGTAGCAATTGGCTTTCTGTTACTTCTGCCTCTAGCTCTGCCACTGCTTTCATTAAACCCGTGGTTCTACCATTACATACTAACCTATGGGGAAGGGATTTAATGTCACAGTTTCAGGCTAAACTCATCTTGCAATAATGCCTGCCTCCTTTATTTTGCGTTTAGAACTCACCTCCCAAACTCCCATATGGGTTGATCAATGGCCTCTGACTAAGGAAAAATTGGCTGCTTTGAAAAATTTGGTACAGGATCAGCTGGCAAAGGGACACATTGAACCCTCAACCAGCCCTTATAATACTCCTGTTTTCTTGATTAAAAAGAAATCAGGCCAATGGAGATTTTTGAGTGATCTTCGATTTATAAATGCCATAATCAAACCCATGGGGGCACTTCAATGCGGCCTCCCCAATCCAAATTTAATTCCTCAAAACTATGACATGATGATCATTGATTTAAAGGACTGTTTTTTTTCCATTCCATTACATCCTAAAGACAAACACCTTTTTGCTTTTACGGTACGTGCTTTGAACAACTCTCAGCCCACTGCTCGCTATCAGTGGAAAGTTTTACCCCAAGGAATGCTCAACAGCCCCACCATGTGTCAGTATTATGTATCCCAGGTTTTAAAACCATATCGTCTCCAGTTTCCATCCTTTTCGGTCTACCATTATATGGATGACATCTTAGTGGCAGCCTCTGGACCTCCAGGTACCGTATATAAAACATTGCCTAACCTTCAAATTATATTACAGCAGGGGGGTTTAAGCATAGCACCAGACAAAGTACAAGCAACACCTCCTTTCCAATATTTAGGGCACAAGATGCTGTCATCTCATGCTTCCCCCTCATCACCCTGTGTTCAACTTCCACCAAAGCCTACACTGCTGCAATTGCAACAATATCTTGGATCTATTAATTGGATCCGTCCCTATTTGGGATTGTCCACTGCCCAATTGTCACCTTTGTTCACAGCCTTAACCAAAGGCATGCATCCTGCAGATGTCATAGGATTAGAAAAATCACACTTGGACACAATAGAATTGGTAAATCAGGCCCTTCAGCATAAATGGGTGGACCGCATGAAGGAAAACCATCCTTTTGCAATCTTAATTGTGAACACCCTAACACTACCTACTGGTGCAATCACTCAAACTACACCTTCACTGCTAGTCTTGGAATGGATTCATCTTTCCCACACACCTAGAGCCACCCTCACTCAAAAATCAGCTCTATTTGCTCAAATCATAGTAAAAGGCCGCCAGCGGTCCAAAGCTCTGGCTGGCATTGAACCTTCTACATTGTATGTTCCATGTTCCCTTTCTACTTGGGAAACGTTGTTTGTCAACTGTGAACAACTTCAGTTTGCACTTGCAGACTGGGTTGGCACTGTCTCTTGTCATCCACCCCCGGATCCCCGCTTG
>NW_015387189.1:188249-197751 GCF_001527695.2 Protobothrops mucrosquamatus | reverse complement strand
CCCTGCAACTAAATGTAACCAATTATGTATTGACAACTGTACTTCCTCATGTATGTACTGAATAAAGGGGGGCCTCAGAGCACACTCTGGGTCCACTCATCCCGAGGAGATTTCTGCGTGTCTCTTCCTTTCTGGCTTGTCGTTGCTTGCTGGGATTCATGAGTGACCCACCTTAATGTGGCAAAGCCAAAACGCCACAGGTCTCCACTGTCCGTCTGGCTTACGAACAGGTAGAATTGCAGTATTCCAGCGTGACTGAATTTTTCTAATGATTTTTGCCATCAAGTGTTTTTGGATTAATTCTTGAATGGCCATAGCAGCCTCTGAAGTACAATATAGTTGAGGCACTCTAACAGGATATGCTTGTGGTTTTAGTTTTACCATAACAGACGTGGCATATTTTGCAAATCCAGGGGGGTTATCCTCTGCCCATAGAAGTGGGACATTAAATTGCTGCCAGGTAGAGCTTTCTGATTGTCCCTCAGTTACTACCATGATGCGGCATATTTCTTCCACTGGGTGGCGCACTTGGATTAATTGTTTCCCATTGTCAAAGGAGATGGTGGCTCTTAATTTGCTTAGTAAGTCTCTTCCTAAAAGTGGGACTGGACAATCTGGGGCATATAAAAATTGATGTTTAATGATTCCTTGTCCCACTTGGCATGTTAGGGGTTCCAGGAGTGGTCTATATTGAATTTCTCCTGACACACCCTGAATTTGGATGGTCTGGTTAGATGGTTTGCCAATAAATTTATTGAGTAGATCAGTGGTTGTAAAAGGAACATACTGGAGCATCGGAACATTGGAGTTGTTTGGTCCAGGGACCAAAACTTCTCTTAAAGGGGCTATCGTTTCTTCTATTTTTGCTCTAGTATTCCTTCTAGTTCGGCTAGAAACTGATGTTTAACTTTCATCTCTATCCAAGTCCTGTGTTTCCTTCTGAACACTTTGTTCTTTTTTTATCTCTTTTTCCACACCGGCTTCTGTTTTAAGGATTTCATTCCTTTCAACCGGAGGGGTCTCTAAGGGAGGGTTTTGCTGATATATTCCCCCTTCTTCTCTTCTAGGAACTTAGGAGGGGGTCTGGCAACTTCCTCCCTTTCTTCCTGGCTCAAAATCTTAGCTTTTGTCTGAGGTTTGGCTTTTTGGCTTGCCAAATATATTTTAGCACATTCTATCTGACACTTTGCTAACCATCTAGGCTTTTCTGCAATATTAATCTGCCATTGGTCTATATAGAGATATTGGTCCCAATGACCTCTTCCAGTCACAATTTGATGAACCCGTGCCACGAGTTTGGGATTCGCCGATCCCTCTTTGGGCCACCCTACGCCAAAGGTGGTCCATTCAGATTCACAGAATCTTTTTAATATAGCTGGATTTGGTCGTGGGTCCCCATAGTCCCTAGAAAAACCCTTTTTAAAATTTGCCAACATACACTGGAGTGGCGTCTGACCAACGCCCTCCTTAGTCTGTTTTCCTCCCATTCCTCCTTAACACACTACCTGGAGTGCCAGACATTCCAACGGTCACTCTGCAGGAAATGCGATGGTTTAACCACCCACACAATCCTACCTATTGAAGACTTAAGGACGCCGCCTTGTCTTCTAGGGGGTGATCCGTCCCCTCTTCTGATCCAAACGGGATCAGGTATCCCCTTTTTATAATACTTGCCTGCAGGCGCTCCAGATCCTTCTGTGGATTAAAAGACCTGTCTGCTACCCTCGGTGGATCCTTGACTGGAGTGCTTCGCTGGTGGGTGAGTTCCCTCTCTTCCCGTCGAGGTCTCCCCATAGACAAAAGCCACGGAGCCGGCTTGGAGAAGTCATCGTTAGGAGAGGGGTTTCCCCCAGGGCAGTCCATCTGGCAGGTCAACGGCCTCTTCCTAAAAGTCCCATCTGGAGATGCCAAAATTCTTGTGGAAAATGAAAGGACTCTTACGAATTCCAGAGGGTTTTAGCAGAGAGATTTAATGCGCAGGTTCAGAAGCAACAAAGACAAGCAATTCTGAACCCTGAGGGCGGGCTCAAACTTCAGTTTTATACTTTCCTTTTCTCAGGAACAAAGGACTACACATTGTAATACACATTGTAACACATTAGGATTGTTTCTCACGGGCATACAATGGAAGGTTTGCTTTATACAAAGTATCCATGTGCAATGCGCATTAGGTTAGTCACATATTACTGACACAGAATTTTCCCAATGATTATGCATTACATCATTATTCTAGTAATTATGCAGACAAATCTTTATTTTAGTAATTGTTCATTATTCTACCTTATTATACCACATTACCGTGACTCTGATGAGTGTCCCCCGTGGTCCCTCCAGACCCCCCAGCTGAGGAAACCCTCTTCACTGCAGCCTTTTTTGGGGAATGGGCTTAAGCCCCCTTCCTCTGCAATTCTGGGGGATTTTGCTTCTTTCTCATCACCCCCAAAGCTTTGAACTTTCCTCTTTATTTGACTCCCCCCCCTTTGGCTTGGCTTCTTCAGCCTCTTCTCCATCAGGCAGAGGGCAGGGACGCTCCCAGGTAACCATCTCTTCCCCCTGTTTGATTGGCTGCTGGGTTGTCACGACAAAGGGGGTGGGACGATGATCCATGAGATGTATAGCAATTAAATCCAAAGAATGATAAAAGTCAACCTTCCTGCAGAGCAGGAAGATCAGAAGATGAAGTGAAATTGGACGTTAGAGAAAATAGTGTAGTCAAATACCTTACTGCAGCGGTTCTCAACCTATGGGTCGCAACCCCATTTGGGGTCGATCGACCATTTCACGGGGGTCGCCAAGCAAGGCTGTCTGCCATTTTTTTTGTCCATTTTTTCCCCTTTTCCGGCGGGTGCCTTACCTCCCTTGGGCTGGGCCAGCTGGAGGTCGGCCTGCTCCGTCTCTGCCGCTTGCCAGCTATGCCTCGCCCGGCACAGAGGGAGGAAAAATGCATGCGCGGGGCTCCCGGGAAGGGAAAGTCCTCGACTTACGACCGGTTGGGTAGTCATTGACTTACGACCGGTTTAGTCCTCGACTTACAACCGGTTTAGTCCTCGACTTATGACCGGTTGGGGGTCGCGCCATTAAAAAGGTTGAGAACCACTGCCTTACTGTATAAGAAATAGCTACACCTCTATAGAAATTAAAAAATGATGAAATCCTTCTTGAATGCATTTGGGTTAATATAAAAGTAAAAAGGGAAGGCATTGCCATAGACGTACACTACGGACCACCCAATCAAACAGGAAATAGATGAAGTTGTTGCTAATCAGTTAAGGTGTGCAGGATCCCACTGTAATAGTAATGGGGGACTTCAACTATCCTGACATCAGCTGGGAGACAAACTGTGCATCTAGTGGGAGATCAAAGAGGTTCCTGTTCAACCTAGTAGACAAATTTGTCTCCCAAAAGGTAGGGAAGGGAAGGGAAGGGAAGGGAAGGAGAGAGTCAGCTGTCCTGGACTGAATTTTCACTAACAGATGAAATGACAAAGGGGGTCAGAGTTATGGGAAATTTGTTGGAGATTGTCCATGTCTTACTGGAATGCAACACAATGCAGTCACAATATTTGTGGGGCTGTCATAGAGAAGAGGGGTCAACCTATTCTCTAAAGCAGGGCTTTTCAAATGGTGGTGCATGTACCACCTGTGGTACTTTGCCACGTGGCAGGTGGTACACAATCGTCCTAGAGAAGTGTAGCGGGGAAGGGGAATGAGCCGAAGTGACCCAAGGTGAGGGAGCGGCAGCTGCAGCTGCAGGACTGTCTGGGCTCAGCAGAAGCCCCAGGAACCGGCAGGGCTCCAACTGATTGGCTCCAGCTGATTGCTGCTTCCGGAAGCAGCGCGGAGCTCGAGGTGAACTGAAGAAAAGGGGGGAGGAGAGGAGAAGCTATAAAAGGAGGTGGTTTTGGCAGGAAAGGGAAAAAAGACAACAGGGAAAGAGAAGGAGAGCTCAGCAGGCAGGGAGGAAACGGATAGGGAAGAAGCAGCAGTTGTTGCTGGAAGAAAAGGTCCCCTGGTTCGTTTTCTCCAGCCAGGAGCATGTAATCAGTGCTGATGAAATAAAAAGCTGGCAGATAAGCATGTCAGAAAGGAGGTGGGTTTATTTAGTTCTGGATCAGCTGGCAGTTTGATTGGGTTACCATAAGGATTTTGGTACAGTTTTTACAGCATTTTGTAATTCAGAGGCTCGGTTTGTGTGCTTTGGTTATTGGAATATTTTAGTTTGAATTTTAGGCTAGCAATGAGTCCAAAGTGTTGATTCTGTAGGTTTAATCACTTTAAACAAATGTAATTAATTTTATCCCCTTATCCTGAGTCTGTCTATAGCTTTTAGAAAGTTTTCTTTGAAGGTAAATGTGCTTAATTTAAGGCTAAAGCTTTTGCAATTGCCGGAGACTTTCAGTCTCGAGTTGCAACATTGTGATGTGTGAGACGCCTGAGGCAGATGGAAAAAAAATGGAGTTTATGTGTTTCTTTATTTTGTGAGCCTTTCTTGCTTTGCGCTTGATTTCTGTGTCTTTATGGGTACAGGGAAGGGATTGGGGGGTGCATTATTACTACACTGTGGAAGGAATGCTCAGAAGGGAGAGAGGAAGAAGGGCTGACCAGCTAGCTCGGGTCTACAAACTTAGCAACTTTAAGACCTGTGGACTTCAACTCCCAGAATTCCTCAACCAGCCATGATGGCTGAGGAATTCTGGGAGTTGAAGTCCACAAGTCTTAAAAGTGCCAAGTTTAAAGATCCCTGAGCTAGCTGGTAGTGGTGCATATTAATAAACATGGATAAATTCATCATATATTTGTCAGTGCAAAGGGAAAGTGATTCAGCAAAGGAACAGCCACCAAAGAAATTAAAACTGGTACTTTTTTACTTTTTTCTACAGTTTGTAATATTTTATTAGATTATAGAATAAAATACAAAAATACAAAAGCAAATAGTAGGACACTGGGGAGGAAAAAAGGGGGGGAATAAGGGAGAGAAGGGAAAAAGAACAGACTTTCTCTGTTGCATTGAACATTGAACCTTAACTTTTTACTTTTCCATAATATTATAAACTAACCATTTCTATAACAACAAATGAATTTAATCAGTAAAACACAAAATACCCCTCTTTTTTGAGTCATCAAGTTTTTGACACCTTGCTATAAGTACTGGTGGTACTCAAATATTGTCATGTCCTAAAAGTGGTACAATCTGTGAAAAGGTTAAAAAGCCCTGCTCTAAAGCACCTGAGTGCGAGACAAGAAGCAACGGATGGAAACTTATCAAGGAGAGACGCAAATTGGAACTGAGGAAAAAATTTCTGACAGAACGATTAACCCGTGGAACAACTTGCCTCCAGAAGCTGTGGGTGGTCCATCACTGGAGGCTTTGAAGAAGAGTCTGGACAGCCATTTGTCCGGAATGCTACATGATCTCTTGCTTGAGTAGCGGGTTGGACTAGAAGACCTCCAAGGTCCCTTCTGACTCTGTTCTTCTGTTATTTGGCATTATACACTGGTACTCTTTGTTGTACTTCAACATTATTTTATACAAATTTGTTTTTGCTTGCTTTTCTTTCTCTACCACCCAATCTGCAAAACCCTTTTAAAATCTGTTTCACAATCCCCAAATCCTACAGTTTCAAATGGTTGCTAACTATAATAGTGATTCAGCGAAGCATAAATAGTTTGAGAACCGAATGGAGGAATCGTTGCTTAAAATTTTAGGCTTCGTTACTAGCATTTTAAAATGTGATATTAGTTCTTTTAACATGGCGGTTTGTGCCTCTTTTTTAACTTTAGGAAAATATGTTTTTTCCCTTCTTAGCTAAGGCCCCTTCTTTCCTATGGGAGAACTGGCTTTTTGAGCCACTACACAATAGAGAGCCTATTCTGACAGTCTTTGAATACACTAGAAAGTTTTAAGACATATGCGGTCCTGGCTGGGAAAGCATCATGTAACCCATCCACTGTGGAAAGTTATCCAGCATGAATGTTTCCTATTGTTCAAATTTCACAAGGGATCAAGGTATTTTATTGCTTGATTATTTGCTTCCTGAGGTACCATATGTACCGAATGTATGCATAGTTTTTTCTGCACCCAATAAAAGGACTTGTACCTCCCTCCCTTAGTAAATGCTTTTGACTTTGCCTGAATTGTTTGGTGATTCATATACTCAGGAGGCAAAGAAGCCCCTTTGCAAAGGAAAAGGTGTTAAAGCCCAGTCCAGAAGTTCAGCTTTCTTCCAGAACCCCTTTCCAAGAGGTCCTTCCTCGTTCTCGGTCCCCTCACTCAATGGAGGCCTCACCATCTGAGTCAACCACTGACTCCTGGTCATTTATAAGGACCATTTCTAGGAAGACATATTTGGCCCAGGTGGGCCGTTCCTGATCACTGAGAATGGAGGTCAGCAGAAGGGAAAGGTGGTGGGAGTGGACCATGAAAGGCTGACCTGGTCCCTCCAAGAGAAGCCAGCTCTGCCTTGCGCCCATCTGGGATCCTCTCCAGGATCGACAGGATCCTTGCGTTATTCAGAAGGTGGAAAGATGGCATTGGAGGGACTCGTGTGAAATACTTGGAACCTCTACATCAGTGGCTCTCAACCTCAGGGACGTTAAGGTGGGTGGACCAACTCCCAGAATTCCCCAGGCAGCAGAACAAGGTTTTTTGGTATAGAAAGTCTCAGCCTCAGAGACGGGAAGGTCAAAGGGGTCCTACCCCAGCAAGGACATCCCCACAACCAGAGGAAGGGCCACCAGATCTCCAGAAATCATGTAGCTAGAAATCAGGTTGACCATCCACCACACTGTGGGCATCACCACCACCTTTGTAGAGTTACAAAGATGGGTGGCCGATAAATGGGTGGCCGATAAATTTAATAATTAGAAAGATGGATGGATGGATGGATGGATAGGTAGATAGGTAGGTAGGTAGAGAGAGAGAGAGAGAGAGATCTCAGCTGCAGACCTTACAGTCCATTGTTTATTTAATAAACTAAGAAATGTTAAAATATATATAAAGAATCTTAGTGTATTATATGGACATGAAAAGACAACACAGAAATGACAAGAAAGAAAAAAAAACCTTCCATCCACTCTATAACTTTCTCCCTACTTGCCCAACGATATAGTCCACAAGTTGTCACTTTCCTGCTTCTTAAGGAGCTCTTATAAAGAAATTAATACTGGTAGAAAAGATGGGAAATGAAATTTCACTTCAGGCACAAGCAATTTTAAAATCAGCTGCAATTAGGATTAATATATGGGATTCTGATATAAAACAAAATCCCAAACAGGGCCTCCTCTTAACATTGGGCAGAGTTCAAGGGTTGCCTGATGGCCTCCTTGCCATTAGAAGACAGGCAGCACCAGAGTTAAATGGCATTAAGTTAAAGTGGCACCAAACTCCATCACTCTGGGTGACCTTCCAGCAGTCTCTGTATACAAGAGGCCATGTTGAAGGACAGCAGAAGTCAGTTCTCTGGGTGTTGAATTATCTTCCCCAGCATCATTTTCAGGACATGTCCTGACAGGAAGGACCACAACCACAACAGGCCCCCAGGGGTGTATCTGTAATTTTTCACTAACATGCTTTTCTCCAGCCTTTTCTCTGCACATGGATCCAAGAAAAAGTTAGGATCCCAAGAGGAGAAATTGCTTCTCACTGTAATTATGACTATCTTGGCCTTTGAGACCTGGGATGTTATTTCTCCACCCTTTGACTTTGATGCAGACATCAGATTGAAACCACATGCAAAGGATCTTGTGTCAGAAAAGGATAAATTCCTTGGGTCAAGCTCTCTGGGAACAAGATTTGGGACAGGTAGAGGCTCTGCTCTTGATTGTACTTTTTTCTCCTTTCCAGATGAAACGGAGTGGTTCTCTGTTTATATCAGGAGAGCCACTGGCACTTCTGAGAGTCTCTGAATTTTCCGTTCTTGTTGTTTGTATCAGAAACGGGAAGTGGATTGATTCACCCCATGAATTATGGATCTGCTGCTTCTGTTTCTGATGCTGTTGGTGCCCCAGCCGGTCTCTGGGAAGCTTAGAATGAAATGCTCGCTGAGTTTGGAGCACCAGGATGAAAAAGGACCATGGAGCTTTTACAGGGCAGGAGACCATCTCATCAGTATAGTCACGACTGCAAAAGAAATAGTTCATGTAAAGTTGCCTTTCAACATGGCTCCTCCTATTCCGTCTCCTTCGTAAGTCATTCAAAGTGATGGAGATGCATTCCCTCCCTTTACAGTTCTAACACTCTCCTTCTTTTCTTCTTATTTCACTTACTTTTACACCACAGAACCTGTCTAATTTCCTGAATGATTCTGATTTCCATGGTTTCCCTCTTTTGTCTTATGTTGTGGAAGAGACTGAAATCCAAAGTTTTTGAAAAAAAACCCAAGGAAATCCAGATTATTTTCCTTTCTCAGTTCAATCCTGAGTTCATCACTTGAACATTGAACTTTGTTTAAGTAGTGATTGAAACAGTTGCAGTTGCCTCTCCTCAGCCCATTTCCATGTTTGTATAATTGATCGTTGGTTTTGGATCAATGTTGGCCTAAGGGTCACTAGGCTTGTGGAGACAGAGAGGATTATATATTTAAAAAGGATTTGTTGTTGCTGTTGACTATAATAACATGAACATTCTTTTTACAATAGAACTATTTATGGTTTTAGAACTGCCCTACAATTAATTTTCGCCATTCAAGAGGTCAAGAAGAATTCCCAGTTCCTGCACAATCTCACACTGGGCTACAACATCCATGACAACTATTTGACTACTTTACACACTTCAGATACCTTGTTGGACATGCTCTCCACTGGAGAAGCCAATGTCCCCAACTACGGCTGTGGAAGGAAGGAGAACCTCCTGGCTCTTCTTGATTTAGCTAGAAGAGACATCTCCATCCAGATGTCAACATTAGCAGACATCTACAAAGTCCCACAGGTTTGTGTGTGTTATTCTCTATCTGGTAAAGTAAGTGGAGGGTGGTGGGGGATGAGCAACAGATGCCACCATATCTTCTCCATGGAATTCAACAGCTGTTTTTCAGAATATTAGTGAATTCTATTGAATATTCAACTATTGAAAAAACATCCAGGTTTTGAAGTCCTCCATTAACATGCTCATTTTCACATATCAGTAATAACTGCTTTATCCAATTGGAGTAAACTTGGCAATAGCTTACTGTCATAGTAATTGACTGATTATTAATAAATCAAATTCAAATGTTATGGCCTTTGGAAAACACCATCATAGCTGCTGTGTCCTGAGCCTGCAAAAGCAGGCTCGGGACGTTGCAAGAGTCCCGGGCATTTGCAAAACCTGCCCGGGACCAGACTGAGTGGCGCCGGCCTTGCGCGCATGCGCAAGGCGGGAAAAGACCGCCTCGTGATTGGTTGAACTTGCCCGGGGATCAGAAGGTATAAATAGAGGCCTGCGTGCCTCTGCTCGGGTTGTTCGTAGAATGGAAGCAGAGAATAAAGACTTGTTAGAAATGCTTCGTCTCAAGCGCCATTATTCT